>NW_027459438.1:0-107500 GCF_050624435.1 Tenrec ecaudatus
TTCTTGGAGGTTTTGTGTTAACGTATCTGTCATACGCCTTGCTTCATTTTCATGTATGTATTCAATGATATCCAGCTACCTCGGATAATTGCCTTTACAGGGTCCATTAAGTTTTGATACACTGTATTCTCGTTCTCATTAGTTTTTAGAAACTTACTTATATACTCTCTGATCTAGGCGTGTACCCATTCATGTCACAGGAGAACGTTGTTCATTCTCCAATTGGTTGCCCTTGCTCTTTGGGACATCCTCTTATTAATCTCCAGCTTTATGGCATAGTGATCTGAGAATTATGTCTGGATAATATCTATGTGTTTAGATTTACTGAGGCTGTTCTTGTGTCCCAGCATGTGGTGTATTCTTGAAAGAGATCCATGTGTGTGTGTGTGTGGGGGGGGGGGGGTGTGCAGGGAAAGGAGTGAGGCAGAGATGAGGGTAGGGGCATCAGGAGTGATTGTGTGTGTCTGCGTGTGTGTATGTAGGGACAGGAGAGAGCCAGGCAATAGGGAATGAGCATCAGGACTGTGTGTGTATGGGTGAGTGGGGGGGGCAGGATGAGGCAAGGAATAGGGAGGGGCTTCAGAGTTGTGTGTGTGAGTGTGTGTGTAGGGACATGAGTGAAGCAGGGAATAGGGAAGGGGCTTCAGGAGTGTGTGTACGGGTGTGTGTGTGCAGGGCCAGGAGTGAAGCAGGAAATAGGGAAGGGTCATCCAAGGCATGTGTGTGTGTGTATTTTTGTAGGGGCAAGAGTGAGGCAGGGAATAGAGAAAATGCATCAGGTGTGTGTGTGTTTGTGTGTGTGTGTGTAGTGGCAGAAGGGAGGCAAGGAATAGGGAAGGGACTTCAGGAGTGTGTGTGTGTGTGTTCGTGTGTGTGTGTGTGTGTGTGTGCGCGTAGGGACAGGAGGGAGGCAGGGAATAGGCAGTGGGCATCAGGAGTGTGTGTTTATTTTTTAGGGGCAAGAATGAGGCAGGGAATAGAGAAGATGCTTCAGGCATGCGTGCATGATTGTGTGTGTGTGTGTGTGTTTGTATAGGGGCTGGAGTTAGGCAGTGATTCGAGAATGGGCTTCAGGATGTGGGTGTGTGTGTGCATAGGGGTGGAGTGAGGCAGTGATTAGTGAAGGGGCTTTAGGAGTGTGTGTGTGTGTGTGTGTAGGGACAGGAGTAAGGCAGGGAATAGGGAAGGGGGTTCGGTACTGTGTGTGTGTGTGTGTGTAGGGGTTGGAGAGGGGCAGGGAATAGGGAATGGGCTTCAGGGGTGTGTTGTGTGTTGGTGTTTGTGTGTGTTTTTGTGAGTAAGGGCAGGAGTGAGGCAGGGAATAGGGAAAGAGTTTGAGGACTCTGTGTATGTGTGTGTGTGTGTGTAGGGGAAGGAGTGAGGCAGGAAATAGGAAAGGGGCTTCAGGAGAGGGTGAGATTGTTTGTGTGTGTGTAGGGGGGACATTAGTGAGGCAGTAAGTTGGTATTGGGGATCAGGAGTGTGTGTATTTTTGTAGGGGCACGAATTAAGCAGGGAATAGAGAATATGCTTCAGGCCCGTGTGTATGTGTGTGTGTGTGTAGTGTCAGGAGTGAGGCAGGGAATAGGGAAGGGGCTTCAGGTGTGTGTGTGTGTGTGTGTGTGTGAGAGTGAGAGAGTGAGTGTAGGGACAGGAATGAGGCAAGAAATAGGGAATGGGCATCAGGAGTGTGTGTGTATGTGTGTGTAGTGGGTGGGGGTTTTGTGGCGGGAGTTAGGCAAGGAATAGTGAAGGGGCTTCAGGAATGGGTGTGTGTCTGTGTGTTTGTGTGTGTGTGTAGGGACTGGAGTGAGGTAGGAAATTGGCATTGGGCTTCAGAAGTGTATGTGTGATTTTGTAGGGGCAAGAGTGAGGCAGGGAATAGAGAACATGCTTCAGGCCTGCGTGTGTGTGTGTTTGTGTGTGTGTAGGGACTGGAGTGAGGTAGGAAATTGGCATTGGGCTTCAGAAGTGTATGTGTGATTTTGTAGGGGCAAGAGTGAGGCAGGGAATAGAGAACATGCTTCAGGCATGTGTGTGTGTGTGTTTGTGTGTAGTGGCAGTAGTGAGGTAGGGAATAGGGAAGGGGCTTTAGCAGCGTGTATGTGGGTGCAGGAGTGATGCAGGGAATAGGGAAGGGGCTTCTTGAGTCTATTGTGGGGTGTGCAGGAGTGATGCAGGGATTTGGGAATGGGTATTGTGCGTGTGTTTGTTTTTTGTGTGTGTGTTTGTGTGCGCAGGGAAAGAATGAGGAAGGGATTAGAGAAGGGACTTCAGGTGTGAGTGTGTGTGTGTGTGTGTGTGTGTGTGTGTGTAGGGACAGGAATGAGGCAGGAATAGGGAATGGGCATCAGGAGTGTGTGTGTGTATGGGTGTGTGTGCGTGCGTGTTGAGGGGCAAGAGTAAGGCAGGGAATAGGGTAGGGGCTTCAGGAGTGTGTGTGTATATTTCTGGGGCCAAGGGAGAAGCAGGGAATAGAGAAGATGCTTGGGCCTGAGTGTGTGTATTTTTGTGTGTGTGTAGTGGCATGAGTGAGGCAGCTAATAGAGAATGGACATCAGGGGTGTGTGTGTGGGAGGGGGGCCTGGAGTGATGCAGCAAATAGGAAATGGGCATCAGAAGTGTGTATGTGTGTGTGTTTGTGTGTGTGTGTGTGTTTGTGTATAGAGGCAAGTGTGAGTGAGGGAATAGAGAAGACGTTACAGGTATGTGTGTGTAGTGGCAAGAGTGAGCCAGGAAGGGTCATGGAGTGAGTGAGACAGAGAGAGAAGAGGGAGAGAGTGAGAGAGAGAGAGAGAGAGAGAGAGAGAGAGAGAGAGAGAGAGAGATCTGAAGTGAGGCAGGGAATAGGGCAGGGCCATCAGGATTGTGTGTGTGTACGTGTGTATGAAGGGACCTGAGTGAGACAGCGAATAGGGGATGGGCATCAGGAGTGTGTGTGTGTGTGTGTAGGGACAAGAGTGAGGCAGGAAATAGGGAAGGGGGTTCGGTAGTGTGTGTGTGTGTGTATGTGTGTGTGTGTGTGTGTGTGTAGGGGTTGGAGAGGGGCAGGGAATAGGGAATGGGCTTCAGGGGTGTGTGTGTGTGTTGGGTGTTTGTGTGTGTTTGTAGTGGCAAGAGTGAGGCAGGGAATAGGGAAGGTGCTTCAGGAGCGTGTATGTGTGTGTGTGTAGGGGCTGGAGAGAGGCAGGGAATAGGGAAGGGCTTCAGGAGTGTGTGTGTTGTGTGTGTTTGTGTGTGTGTGTATAGGGACAGGAGTGAGGCAGGGAATAGGGAAGGGGCTTCAGGAGCGTGTGTGTGTGTGTGTGTGTGTGTGTGTGTGTGTGTAGGGGCGGGAGCGACTTAGGGAATAGCCAAGGGGCTTCAGGAGCTTGTGTGTGGGTACAGGCGTGAGGCAGGGAATAGGGAAGGGGCTTATTGAGTCTATTGGGAGTGTGCAGGAGTGAGGCAGGGGATTGTGAATGGGAATTGTGTGTGTGTTTGTGTATGTGTGTGGGAGGACAGGAGTGAGGCAGGGAATAGGGATGGGCATCAGGAGTGTGTGTGTTTGTGTGTGTAGGGACAGGAGTGAGGCAGGGAATAGGGAGTCAGATGCAACCATACAGATGTAAATCGCACGAAAAGGTATCAACCATCGGGCAGCCAGCTATCCTGAACTCACCAGGGCACAGTTCTGAAGTCAGTGATGGACCGAAGACGGGGTGCGGGGCACTTAGATGAGAGACGGACTTCGCGAACTATGGCTCAGGGAAATAAGCCCCCGGATATCCCGCCTGTAGGACTGCACTTGGGTGAACAATGTCTCAGAAATATGTCCGCGGTTATCCGTCCCATAAGACTGCGCCTGTGTGAAGTAGGTCTCAGAGAAAAATCCGCGGTTATCCATTCTGTGACACTGCGCCTGCGAGAACTATGTCCCAGAGAAATAGTTCCCGGAAATTCGACCAGTAGGACTGCGCCTGCGTGAACTAGGACTGAGAAATAAGTGCGCGGTTATCCGTCCTGTACCACTGCGCCTGCGTGAACGAGCTGAGAGAAATGAGTCCCCAGATATCCGGCCTGTACACCTACGCCTGCGTGAACTATGTCCCAGAGAAATAGTGCCCGGAATTGCGGCCCGTAGGACTGCGCCTGCGTGAACTAGGGCTGAGAAATAAGTGCGCGGTTATCCGTCCTGTGACAATGCGCCTGCGTGAACGAACTGAGAGAAATGAGTCCCCGGATATCCGGCCAGTACACCTACGCCTGCGTGGATTATGTCCCAGAGAAATAGTCCCGGGAAACGCGGCCTGTAGGACTGCGCCTGCGTGAACTAGGGCTGAGAAATAAGTGCGCAGTTATCCGCCTTGTGCCACTGCGACTGCGTGAAAGCTCGGAGCTATGCGTCCCCGGATATCCGGCCTGTAAACCTACGCCTGCGTCAATTATATCCCAGAGTAATAGTCCCCGGAATTGCGGCCCGTAAGACTGCGCCTGCGTGAACTAGGGCTGAGAAATAAGTGCGCGGTTATCTGCCTTGTGCAACTGCGCTTGCGTGAACGATCTCTGGGATATGTCTCCTGATATCCGGCCTGTCAACCTACGCCTGCGTGAATTATGTCCCAGAGAAATAGTCCCCGGGATTGCGGTCTGTAGGACTGCGCCTGCGTGAACTAGAGCTCAAAAGTCAGTCCGCGGTTATCCGTCTTGTGCCACTGCGCCTGTGTGATCGCGCTCAGAGAAATGAGTCACCGGTTATCCAGCTGTACACCTACGCTGACGTGAACTATTTCTCAGAAATAAGTTCGCGGTTGTCCGTCCTGTAAGATGCCGCCTGTGTGAACTGTCTCAGAGAAATAAGACCCCGGATATCAGGCCAGTGGGACAGTGCCTGCTTAAAATATCTCTCAGAGAAATGAGTCCCCGGAATTCTGGCCTGTCTTTCATAAATATCCCCAGATATGTGTATATATATGTGTGTGTGTGTGTATATAATCACACACATATGCATGTAACTATCTATTTATATTTCATATTATATCTATTTATACATCAATATTTATAAGTTTTTCTACATGTATTAATTATCTAGACATGTTTATAGATTCCCCTAGATTTCCATAATAGTCCTTAATCTATCTCCATATTTTATTATATTTACTTATTTTTGCTTCTATATTCATCTATTGATTTATAGGCCTTGTATACACTTACATATTAGCATTACTAATTGCATGTTTAGGTATATCATTGTTTATAGTTTATTCATATTCATAAATTTATTTGTTTGTCTATACTTATGATTTCATTTACACAATTAGGTATACACAAGTCAGTGATTTGTTGATATGTATATCTTCAAGATTTCCCCTGTTTATTAATTTATATTTAGATATAATTTATATTTAGATATAATTTATATTTAGATCTCTATCTGAGGTCATTTAGGGAGAGACTGTCTTTCCAAATATTTATCCATGTCTTGCAACTTTCTGAATTCATTAGAATACAGACCTTCATAATACTTTGGGATTATGTTTTTAATCTCCTTGGGGTCTGTTGTTATTGCCCCTGATTCATTCCTCATCCTGGCTGTTAATGTTTGCTTCTTTCTATCTTTGCTAAGCTTTTCCAGAGAACTCTCAATTTTGTTAATTCTTTCATAAAACAAGATTTTAGTTGCATTTATCTTTTGCATTGACCTCTTGTCTTCCCCCTGGTTTACCTCTGCCCTTATTTTTATTATTTTTTTTCTCTTGCTAATGGAGGGGTTGTTCTGCTCACTCTGTTTAGTTCTTGGAGTTTTTGTGTTAACGTATCTGTCATACGCCTTGCTTCATTTTCATGTATGTATTCAATGATATCCAGCTACCTCGGATAATTGCCTTTACATTGTCCAATAAGTTTTGATACACTGTATTCTCGTTCTCATTAGTTTCTAGAAACTTACTTATATACTCTCTGATCTAGGCGTGTACCCATTCATGTCACAGGAGAACGTTGTTCATTCTCCAATTGGTTGCCCTTGCTCTTTGGGACATCCTCTTATTAATCTCCAGCTTTATGGCACAGTGATCTGAGAATTATGTCTGGATAATATCTATGTGTTTAGATTTACTGAGGCTGCACTTGTGTCCCAGCATGTGGTGTATTCTTGAAAGAGATCCATGTGTGTGTGTGTGTGTGTGTGTGTGTGTGTGTGTGTGTGTGTTTGTGTAGGGACATGAGTGAAGCAGGGAATAGGGAAGGGGCTTCAGGAGTGTGTGTACGGGTGTGTGTGTGTAGGGCCAGGAGTGAAGCAGGAAATAGGGAAGGGTCATCCAAGGCATGTGTGTGTGTGTATTTTTGTAGGGGCAAGAGTGAGGCAGGGAATAGAGAAAATGCATCAGGTGTGTGTGTGTTTGTGTGTGTGTGTGTAGTGGCAGAAGGGAGGCAAGGAATAGGGAAGGGACTTCAGGAGTGTGTGTGTGTTCGTGTGTGTGTGTGTGTGTGTGTGTGCGTAGGGACAGGAGGGTGGCAGGGAATAGGCATTGGGCATCAGGAGTGTGTGTTTATTTTTTAGGGGCAAGAATGAGGCAGGGAATAGAGAAGATGCTTCAGGCATGCGTGCATGATTGTGTGTGTGTGTGTGTGTGTGTGTGTGTGTGTTTATATAGGGGCTGGAGTTAGGCAGTGATTCGAGAATGGGCTTCAGGAGTGTGGGTGTGTGTGTGCATAGGGGTGGAGTGAGGCAGTGATTAGTGAAGGGGCTTTAGGAGTGTGTGTGTGTGTGTAGGGACAGGAGTAAGGCAGGGAATAGGGAAGGGGGTTCGGTAGTGTGTGTGTGTGTGTGTGTGTGTAGGGGTTGGAGAGGGGCAGGGAATAGGGAATGGGCTTCAGGGGTGTGTTGTGTGTTGGTGTTTGTGTGTTTTTGTGAGTAAGGCCAGGAGTGAGGCAGGGAATAGGGAAAGAGCTTGAGGACTGTGTGTATGTGTGTGTGTGTGTGTAGGGGTAGGAGTGAGGCAGGAAATAGGGAAGGGGCTTCAGGAGAGGGTGAGATTGTTTGTGTGTGTGTAGGGGGGACATTAGTGAGGCAGTAAGTTGGTATTGGGGATCAGGAGTGTGTGTATTTTTGTAGGGGCACGAATTAAGCAGGGAATAGAGAATATGCTTCAGGCCCGTGTGTATGTGTGTGTGTGTGTAGTATCAGGAGTCAGGCAGGGAATAGGGAAGGGGCTTCAGGTGTGTGTGTGTGTGTGTGTGTGTGTGTGTGTGTGTGTGAGATAGAGTGAGTGTAGGGACAGGAATGTGGCAAGAAATAGGGAATGGGCATCAGGAGTGTGTGTGTATGTGTGTGTAGTGGGTGGGGGTTTTGTGGCAGGAGTTAGGCAAGGAATAGTGAAGGGGCTTCAGGAATGGGTGTGTGTCTGTGTGTTTGTGTGTGTGTGTAGGGACTGGAGTGAGGTAGGAAATTGGCATTGGGCTTCAGAAGTGTATGTGTGATTTTGTAGGGGCAAGAGTGAGGCAGGGAATAGAGAACATGCTTCAGGCCTGTGTGTGTGTGTGTGTGTGTGTAGGGACTGGAGTGAGGTAGGAAATTGGCATTGGGCTTCAGAAGTGTATGTGTGATTTTGTAGGGGCAAGAGTGAGGCAGGGAATAGAGAACATGCTTCAGGCGTGTGTGTGTGTGTGTTTGTGTGTAGTGGCAGTAGTGAGGTAGGGAATAGGGAAGGGGCTTCAGCAGCGTGTATGTGGGTGCAGGGCTGATGCAGGGAATAGGGAAGGGGCTTCTTGAGTCTATTGTGGGGTGTGCTGGAGTGATGCAGGGAATTGGGAATGGGTATTGTGCGTGTGTTTGTTTTTTGTGTGTGTGTTTGTGTGCGCAGGGAAAGAATGAGGAAGGGATTAGAGAAGGGACTTCAGGTGTGAGTGTGTGTGTGTGTGTGTGTGTCAGGACAGGAATGAGGCAGGAATAGGGAATGGGCATCAGGAGTGTGTGTGTGTATGGGTGTGTGTGCGTGCGTGTTGAGGGGCAAGAGTAAGGCAGGGAATAGGGTAGGGGCTTCAGGAGTGTGTGTGTATATTTCTGGGGCCAAGGGAGAAGCAGGGAATAGAGAAGATGCTTGGGCCTGAGTGTGTGTATTTTTGTGTGTGTGTAGAGCCATGAGTGAGGCAGCTAATAGAGAATGGACATCAGGGGTGTGTGTATGGGAGGGGGTCCTGGAGTGATGCAGCAAATAGGAAATGGGCATCAGAAGTGTGTATGTGTGTGTGTTTGTGTGTGTGTGTGTGTATAGAGGCAAGTGTGAGTGAGGGAATAGAGAAGACGTTACAGGTATGTGTGTGTAGTGACAAGAGTGAGCCAGGGAATAGGGAAGGGGCATGGAGTGAGTGAGACAGAGAGAGAAGAGGGAGAGAGAGAGAGAGAGAGAGAGAGAGAGAGAGAGAGAGAGAGAGAGAGATCTGAAGTGAGGCAGGGAATAGGGCAGGGCCATCAGGATTGTGTGTGTGTACGTGTGTATGAAGGGACCTGAGTGAGGCAGCGAATAGGGGATGGGCATCAGGAGTGTGTGTGTGTGTGTGTGTGTGTTTAGGGACAAGAGTGAGGCAGGGAATAGGGAAGGGGGTTCGGTAGTGTGTGTGTGTGTGTATGTGTGTGTGTGTGTGTGTGTGTAGGGGTTCGAGAGGGGCAGGGAATAGGGAATGGGCTTCAGGGGTGTGTGTGTGTGTTGGGTGTTTGTGTGTGTTTGTAGTGGCAAGAGTGAGGCAGGGAATAGGGAAGGTGCTTCAGGAGCGTGTATGTGTGTG
Source organism: Tenrec ecaudatus (assembly GCF_050624435.1). Taxonomy (NCBI): domain Eukaryota; kingdom Metazoa; phylum Chordata; class Mammalia; order Afrosoricida; family Tenrecidae; genus Tenrec; species Tenrec ecaudatus. The sequence goes on from NW_027459438.1 coordinate 8,767, forward strand.
TGTGTAGGGGCTGGAGAGAGGCAGGGAATAGGGAAGGGCTTCAGGAGTGTGTGTGTGTGTGTGTGTGTGTGTGTATAGGGACAGGAGTGAGGCAGGGAATAGGGAAGGGGCTTCAGGAGCGTGTGTGTGTGTGTGTGTGTGTGTGTGTGTGTAGGGGCTGGAGTGAGGCAGGGAATAGCCAAGGGGCTTCAGGAGCTTGTGTGTGGGTACAGGCGTGAGGCAGGGAATAGGGAAGGGGCTTATTGAGTCTATTGGGAGTGTGCAGGAATGAGGCAGGGGATTGTGAATGGGAATTGTGTGTGTGTTTGTGTATGTGTGTGGGAGGACAGGAGTGAGGCAGGGAATAGGGATGGGCATCAGGAGTGTGTGTGTGTTTGTGTGTGTAGGGACAGGAGTGAGGCAGGGAATAGGGAGTCAGATGCCAACCATACAGATGTAAATCGCACGAAAAGGTCTCAACCATCGGGCAGCCAGCTATCCTGAACTCACCAGGGCACAGTTCTGAAGTCAGTGATGGACCGAAGAGGGGGTGCGGGGCGATTAGATGAGAGACGGACTTCGCGAACTATGGCTCAGGGAAATAAGCCCCCGGATATCCCGCCTGTAGGACTGCACCTGGGTGAACAATGTCTCAGAAATATGTCCGCGGTTATCCGTCCCATAAGACTGCGCCTGTGTGAAGTAGGTCTCAGAGAAAAATCCGCGGTTATCCATTCTGTGCCACTGCGCCTGCGTGAACTATGTCCCAGAGAAATAGTTCCCGTAAATTCGGCCAGTAGGACTGCGCCTGCGTGAACTAGGACAGAAATAAGTGCGCGGTTATCCGTCCTGTACCACTGCGCCTGCGTGAACGAGCTGAGAGAAATGAGTCCCCAGATATCCGGCCTGTACACCTACGCCTGCGTGAACTATGTCCCAGAGAAATAGTCCCCGGAATTGCGGCCCGTAGGACTGCGCCTGCGTGAACTAGGGCTGAGAAATAAGTGCGCGGTTATCCGTCCTGTGACAATGCGCCTGCGTGAAGGAGCTGAGAAATGAGTCCCCGGATATCCGGCCAGTACACCTACGCCTGCGTGGATTATGTCCCAGAGAAATAGTCCCGGGAAACGCGGCCTGTAGGACTGCGCCTGCGTGAACTAGGGCTGAGAAATAAGTGCGCGGTGATCCGCCTTGTGCCACTGCGCCTGCGTGAAAGCTCGGAGCTAGGCGTCCCCGGATATCCGGCCTGTAAACCTACGCCTGCGTCAATTATATCCCAGAGTAATAGTCCCCGGAATTGTGGCCCGTAAGACTGCGCCTGCGTGAACTAGGGCTGAGAAATAAGTGCGCGGTTATCTGCCTTGTGCAACTGCGCTTGCGTGAACGATCTCTGGGATATGTCTCCTGATATCCGGCCTGTCAACCTACGCCTGCGTGAATTATGTCCCAGAGAAATAGTCCCCGGGATTGCGGTCTGTAGGACTGCGCCTGCGTGAACTAGAGCTCAAAAGTCAGTCCGCGGTTATCCGTCTTGTGCCACTGCGCCTGTGTGATCGCGCTCAGAGAAATGAGTCACCGGTTATCCAGCTGTACACCTACGCTGACGTGAACTATTTCTCAGAAATAAGTTCGCGGTTGTCCGTCCTGTAAGATGCCGCCTGTGTGAACTGTCTCAGAGAAATAAGACCCCGGATATCAGGCCAGTGGGACAGTGCCTGCTTAAAATATCTCTCAGAGAAATGAGTCCCCGGAATTCTGGCCTGTCTTTCATAAATATCCCCAGATATGTGTATATATATGTGTGTGTGTGTGTATATAATCACACACATATGCATGTAACTATCTATTTATATTTCATATTATATCTATTTATACATCAATATTTATAAGTTTTTCTACATGTATTAATTATCTAGACATGTTTATAGATTCCCCTAGATTTCCATAATAGTCCTTAATCTATCTCCATATTTTATTATATTTATTTATTTTTGCTTCTATATTCATCTATTGATTTATAGGCCTTGTATACACTTACATATTAGCATTACTAATTGCATGTTTAGGTATATCATTGTTTATAGTTTATTCATATTCATAAATATATTTGTTTGTCTATACTTATGATTTCATTTACACAATTAGGTATACACAAGTCAGTGATTTGTTGATATGTATATCTTCAAGATTTCCCGTGTTTATTAATTTATATTTAGATATAATTTATATTTAGATATAATTTATATTTAGATCTCTATCTGAGGTCATTTAGGGAGAGACTGTCTTTCCAAATATTTATCCATGTCTTCCAAGTTTCTGAATTCATTAGAATACAGACCTTCATAGTACTTTGGGATTATGTTTTTAATCTCCTTGGGGTCTGTTGTTATTGCCCCTGATTCATCCCTCATCCTGGCTATTAATGTTTGCTCCTTTCTATCTTTGCTAAGCTTTTCCAGAGAACTCTCAATTTTGTTAATTCTTTCATAAAACAAGATTTTAGATGCATTTATTTTTTGCATTGACCTCTTGTCTTCTCCCTGGTTTACCTCTGCCCTTATTTTTATTATTTTTTTTTCTCTTGCTAATGGAGGGTTTGTTCTGCTGACTCTGTTTAGTTCTTGGAGGTTTTGTGTTAACGTATCTGTCATACGCCTTGCTTCATTTTCATGTATGTATTCAATGATATCCAGCTACCTCGGATAATTGCCTTTACAGGGTCCATTAAGTTTTGATACACTGTATTCTCGTTCTCATTAGTTTTTAGAAACTTACTTATATACTCTCTGATCTAGGCGTGTACCCATTCATGTCACAGGAGAACGTTGTTCATTCTCCAATTGGTTGCCCTTGCTCTTTGGGACATCCTCTTATTAATCTCCAGCTTTATGGCATAGTGATCTGAGAATTATGTCTGGATAATATCTATGTGTTTAGATTTACTGAGGCTGTTCTTGTGTCCCAGCATGTGGTGTATTCTTGAAAGAGATCCATGTGTGTGTGTGTGTGTGTGGGGGGGGTGTGTGTGCAGGGAAAGGAGTGAGGCAGAGATGAGGGTAGGGGCATCAGGAGTGATTGTGTGTGTCTGCGTGTGTGTATGTAGGGACAGGAGAGAGCCAGGCAATAGGGAATGAGCATCAGGACTGTGTGTGTATGGGTGAGTGGGGGGGGCAGGATGAGGCAAGGAATAGGGAGGGGCTTCAGAGTTGTGTGTGTGAGTGTGTTTGTAGGGACATGAGTGAAGCAGGGAATAGGGAAGGGGCTTCAGGAGTGTGTGTACGGGTGTGTGTGTGCAGGGCCAGGAGTGAAGCAGGAAATAGGGAAGGGTCATCCAAGGCATGTGTGTGTGTGTATTTTTGTAGGGGCAAGAGTGAGGCAGGGAATAGAGAAAATGCATCAGGTGTGTGTGTGTTTGTGTGTGTGTGTGTGTAGTGGCAGAAGGGAGGCAAGGAATAGGGAAGGGACTTCAGGAGTGTGTGTGTGTGTTCGTGTGTGTGTGTGTGTGTGTGTGTGTGTGTGCGCGTAGGGACAGGAGGGAGGCAGGGAATAGGCAGTGGGCATCAGGAGTGTGTGTTTATTTTTTAGGGGCAAGAATGAGGCAGGGAATAGAGAAGATGCTTCAGGCATGCGTGCATGATTGTGTGTGTGTGTGTGTGTTTGTATAGGGGCTGGAGTTAGGCAGTGATTCGAGAATGGACTTCAGGATGTGGGTGTGTGTGTGCATAGGGGTGGAGTGAGGCAGTGATTAGTGAAGGGGCTTTAGGAGTGTGTGTGTGTGTGTGTGTAGGGACAGGAGTAAGGCAGGGAATAGGGAAGGGGGTTCGGTACTGTGTGTGTGTGTGTGTGTAGGGGTTGGAGAGGGGCAGGGAATAGGGAATGGGCTTCAGGGGTGTGTTGTGTGTTGGTGTTTGTGTGTGTTTTTGTGAGTAAGGGCAGGAGTGAGGCAGGGAATAGGGAAAGAGTTTGAGGACTCTGTGTATGTGTGTGTGTGTGTGTAGGGGAAGGAGTGAGGCAGGAAATAGGAAAGGGGCTTCAGGAGAGGGTGAGATTGTTTGTGTGTGTGTAGGGGGGACATTAGTGAGGCAGTAAGTTGGTATTGGGGATCAGGAGTGTGTGTATTTTTGTAGGGGCACGAATTAAGCAGGGAATAGAGAATATGCTTCAGGCCCGTGTGTATGTGTGTGTGTGTGTAGTGTCAGGAGTCAGGCAGGGAATAGGGAAGGGGCTTCAGGTGTGTGTGTGTGTGTGTGTGTGTGTGTGAGATAGAGTGAGTGTAGGGACAGGAATGTGGCAAGAAATAGGGAATGGGCATCAGGAGTGTGTGTGTATGTGTGTGTAGTGGGTGGGGGTTTTGTGGCAGGAGTTAGGCAAGGAATAGTGAAGGGGCTTCAGGAATGGGTGTGTGTCTGTGTGTTTGTGTGTGTGTGTAGGGACTGGAGTGAGGTAGGAAATTGGCATTGGGCTTCAGAAGTGTATGTGTGATTTTGTAGGGGCAAGAGTGAGGCAGGGAATAGAGAACATGCTTCAGGCCTGTGTGTGTGTGTGTGTGTGTGTGTAGGGACTGGAGTGAGGTAGGAAATTGGCATTGGGCTTCAGAAGTGTATGTGTGATTTTGTAGGGGCAAGAGTGAGGCAGGGAATAGAGAACATGCTTCAGGCGTGTGTGTGTGTGTGTTTGTGTGTAGTGGCAGTAGTGAGGTAGGGAATAGGGAAGGGGCTTCAGCAGCGTGTATGTGGGTGCAGGGGTGATGCAGGGAATAGGGAAGGGGCTTCTTGAGTCTATTGTGGGGTGTGCTGGAGTGATGCAGGGAATTGGGAATGGGTATTGTGCGTGTGTTTGTTTTTTGTGTGTGTGTTTGTGTGCGCAGGGAAAGAATGAGGAAGGGATTAGAGAAGGGACTTCAGGTGTGAGTGTGTGTGTGTGTGTGTGTGTGTAAGGACAGGAATGAGGCAGGAATAGGGAATGGGCATCAGGAGTGTGTGTGTGTATGGGTGTGTGTGTGTGCGTGTTGAGGGGCAAGAGTAAGGCAGGGAATAGGGTAGGGGCTTCAGGAGTGTGTGTGTATATTTCTGGGGCCAAGGGAGAAGCAGGGAATAGAGAAGATGCTTGGGCCTGAGTGTGTGTATTTTTGTGTGTGTGTAGAGCCATGAGTGAGGCAGCTAATAGAGAATGGACATCAGGGGTGTGTGTATGGGAGGGGGGCCTGGAGTGATGCAGCAAATAGGAAATGGGCATCAGAAGTGTGTATGTGTGTGTGTTTGTGTGTGTGTGTGTATAGAGGCAAGTGTGAGTGAGGGAATAGAGAAGACGTTACAGGTATGTGTGTGTAGTGGCAAGAGTGAGCCAGGGAATAGGGAAGGGGCATGGAGTGAGTGAGACAGAGAGAGAAGAGGGAGAGAGAGAGAGAGATCTGAAGTGAGGCAGGGAATAGGGCAGGGCCATCAGGATTGTGTGTGTGTACGTGTGTATGAAGGGACCTGAGTGAGGCAGCGAATAGGGGATGGGCATCAGGAGTGTGTGTGTGTGTGTGTGTGTGTTTAGGGACAAGAGTGAGGCAGGGAATAGGGAAGGGGTTTCGGTAGTGTGTGTGTGTGTGTGTGTGTGTGTGTGTAGGGGTTGGAGGGGCAGGGAATAGGGAATGGGCTTCAGGGGTGTGTGTGTGTGTGTTGGGTGTTTGTGTGTGTTTGTAGTGGCAAGAGTGAGGCAGGGAATAGGGAAGGTGCTTCAGGAGCGTGTATGTGTGTGTGTGTAGGGGCTGGAGAGAGGCAGGGAATAGGGAAGGGCTTCAGGAGTGTGTGTGTGTGTGTGTGTGTGTGTATAGGGACAGGAGTGAGGCAGGGAATAGGGAAGGGGCTTCAGGAGCGTGTGTGTGTGTGTGTGTGTGTGTGTGTAGGGGCTGGAGTGAGGCAGGGAATAGCCAAGGGGCTTCAGGAGCTTGTGTGTGGGTACAGGCGTGAGGCAGGGAATAGGGAAGGGGCTTATTGAGTCTATTGGGAGTGTGCAGGAATGAGGCAGGGGATTGTGAATGGGAATTGTGTGTGTGTTTGTGTATGTGTGTGGGAGGACAGGAGTGAGGCAGGGAATAGGGATGGGCATCAGGAGTGTGTGTGTGTTTGTGTGTGTAGGGACAGGAGTGAGGCAGGGAATAGGGAGTCAGATGCCAACCATACAGATGTAAATCGCACGAAAAGGTCTCAACCATCGGGCAGCCAGCTATCCTGAACTCACCAGGGCACAGTTCTGAAGTCAGTGATGGACCGAAGAGGGGGTGCGGGGCGATTAGATGAGAGACGGACTTCGCGAACTATGTCTCAGGGAAATAAGCCCCCGGATATCCCGCCTGTAGGACTGCACCTGGGTGAACAATGTCTCAGAAATATTTCCGCGGTTATCCGTCCCATAAGACTGCGCCTGTGTGAAGTAGGTCTCAGAGAAAAATCCGCGGTTATCCATTCTGTGCCACTGCGCCTGCGTGAACTATGTCCCAGAGAAATAGTTCCCGTAAATTCGGCCAGTAGGACTGCGCCTGCGTGAACTAGGACTGAGAAATAAGTGCGCGGTTATCCGTCCTGTACCACTGCGCCTGCGTGAACGAGCTGAGAGAAATGAGTCCCCAGATATCCGGCCTGTACGCCTACGCCTGCGTGAACTATGTCCCAGAGAAATAGTGCCCGGAATTGCGGCCCGTAGGACTGCGCCTGCGTGAACTAGGGCTGAGAAATAAGTGCGCGGTTATCCGTCCTGTGACAATGCGCCTGCGTGAAGGAGCTGAGAAATGAGTCCCCGGATATCCGGCCAGTACACCTACGCCTGCGTGGATTATGTCCCAGAGAAATAGTCCCGGGAAACGCGGCCTGTAGGACTGCGCCTGCGTGAACTAGGGCTGAGAAATAAGTGCGCGGTGATCCGCCTTGTGCCACTGCGCCTGCGTGAAAGCTCGGAGCTAGGCGTCCCCGGATATCCGGCCTGTAAACCTACGCCTGCGTCAATTATATCCCAGAGTAATAGTCCCCGGAATTGCGGCCCGTAAGACTGCGCCTGCGTGAACTAGGGCTGAGAAATAAGTGCGCGGTTATCTGCCCTGTGCAACTGCGCTTGCGTGAACGATCTCTGGGATATGTCTCCTGATATCCGGCCTGTCAACCTACGCCTGCGTGAATTATGTCCCAGAGAAATAGTCCCCGGGATTGCGGTCTGTAGGACTGCGCCTGCGTGAACTAGAGCTCAAAAGTCAGTCCGCGGTTATCCGTCTTGTGCCACTGCGCCTGTGTGATCGCGCTCAGAGAAATGAGTCACCGGTTATCCAGCTGTACACCTACGCTGACGTGAACTATTTCTCAGAAATAAGTTCGCGGTTGTCCGTCCTGTAAGATGCCGCCTGTGTGAACTGTCTCAGAGAAATAAGACCCCGGATATCAGGCCAGTGGGACAGTGCCTGCTTAAAATATCTCTCAGAGAAATGAGTCCCCGGAATTCTGGCCTGTCTTTCATAAATATCCCCAGATATGTGTATATATATGTGTGTGTGTGTGTATATAATCACACACATATGCATGTAACTATCTATTTATATTTCATATTATATCTATTTATACATCAATATTTATAAGTTTTTCTACATGTATTAATTATCTAGACATGTTTATAGATTCCCCTAGATTTCCATAATAGTCCTTAATCTATCTCCATATTTTATTATATTTACTTATTTTTGCTTCTATATTCATCTATTGATTTATAGGCCTTGTATACACTTACATATTAGCATTACTAATTGCATGTTTAGGTATATCATTGTTTATAGTTTATTCATATTCATAAATATATTTGTTTGTCTATACTTATGATTTCATTTACACAATTAGGTATACACAAGTCAGTGATTTGTTGATATGTATATCTTCAAGATTTCCCGTGTTTATTAATTTATATTTAGATATAATTTATATTTAGATATAATTTATATTTAGATCTCTATCTGAGGTCATTTAGGGAGAGACTGTCTTTCCAAATATTTATCCATGTCTTCCAAGTTTCTGAATTCATTAGAATACAGACCTTCATAGTACTTTGGGATTATGTTTTTAATCTCCTTGGGGTCTGTTGTTATTGCCCCTGATTCATCCCTCATCCTGGCTATTAATGTTTGCTCCTTTCTATCTTTGCTAAGCTTTTCCAGAGAACTCTCAATTTTGTTAATTCTTTCATAAAACAAGATTTTAGATGCATTTATTTTTTGCATTGACCTCTTGTCTTCTCCCTGGTTTACCTCTGCCCTTATTTTTATTATTTTTTTTTCTCTTGCTAATGGAGGGTTTGTTCTGCTGACTCTGTTTAGTTCTTGGAGGTTTTGTGTTAACGTATCTGTCATACGCCTTGCTTCATTTTCATGTATGTATTCAATGATATCCAGCTACCTCGGATAATTGCCTTTACAGGGTCCAATAAGTTTTGATACACTGTATTCTCGTTCTCATTAGTTTCTAGAAACTTACTTATATACTCTCTGATCTAGGCGTGTACCCATTCATGTCACAGGAGAACGTTGTTCATTCTCCAATTGGTTGCCCTTGCTCTTTGGGACATCCTCTTATTAATCTCCAGCTTTATGGCATAGTGATCTGAGAATTATGTCTGGATAATATCTATGTGTTTAGATTTACTGAGGCTGTTCTTGTGTCCCAGCATGTGGTGTATTCTTGAAAGAGATCCATGTGTGTGTGTGTGTGTGGGGGGGGGGGGTGTGTGCAGGGAAAGGAGTGAGGCAGAGATGAGGGTAGGGGCATCAGGAGTGATTGTGTGTGTCTGCGTGTGTGTATGTAGGGACAGGAGAGAGCCAGGCAATAGGGAATGAGCATCAGGACTGTGTGTGTATGGGTGAGTGGGGGGGGCAGGATGAGGCAAGGAATAGGGAGGGGCTTCAGAGTTGTGTGTGTGAGTGTGTTTGTAGGGACATGAGTGAAGCAGGGAATAGGGAAGGGGCTTCAGGAGTGTGTGTACGGGTGTGTGTGTGCAGGGCCAGGAGTGAAGCAGGAAATAGGGAAGGGTCATCCAAGGCATGTGTGTGTGTGTATTTTTGTAGGGGCAAGAGTGAGGCAGGGAATAGAGAAAATGCATCAGGTGTGTGTGTGTTTGTGTGTGTGTGTGTAGTGGCAGAAGGGAGGCAAGGAATAGGGAAGGGACTTCAGGAGTGTGTGTGTGTGTGTGTGTGTGTGTGTGCGCGTAGGGACAGGAGGGAGGCAGGGAATAGGCAGTGGGCATCAGGAGTGTGTGTTTATTTTTTAGGGGCAAGAATGAGGCAGGGAATAGAGAAGATGCTTCAGGCATGCGTGCATGATTGTGTGTGTGTGTGTGTGTTTGTATAGGGGCTGGAGTTAGGCAGTGATTCGAGAATGGGCTTCAGGATGTGGGTGTGTGTGTGCATAGGGGTGGAGTGAGGCAGTGATTAGTGAAGGGGCTTTAGGAGTGTGTGTGTGTGTGTGTGTAGGGACAGGAGTAAGGCAGGGAATAGGGAAGGGGGTTCGGTACTGTGTGTGTGTGTGTGTGTAGGGGTTGGAGAGGGGCAGGGAATAGGGAATGGGCTTCAGGGGTGTGTTGTGTGTTGGTGTTTGTGTGTGTTTTTGTGAGTAAGGGCAGGAGTGAGGCAGGGAATAGGGAAAGATTTTGAGGACTCTGTGTATGTGTGTGTGTGTGTGTAGGGGAAGGAGTGAGGCAGGAAATAGGAAAGGGGCTTCAGGAGAGGGTGAGATTGTTTGTGTGTGTGTAGGGGGGACATTAGTGAGGCAGTAAGTTGGTATTGGGGATCAGGAGTGTGTGTATTTTTGTAGGGGCACGAATTAAGCAGGGAATAGAGAATATGCTTCAGGCCCGTGTGTATGTGTGTGTGTGTGTAGTGTCAGGAGTGAGGCAGGGAATAGGGAAGGGGCTTCAGGTGTGTGTGTGTGTGTGTGTGTGTGAGAGTGAGAGAGTGAGTGTAGGGACAGGAATGAGGCAAGAAATAGGGAATGGGCATCAGGAGTGTGTGTGTATGTGTGTGTAGTGGGTGGGGGTTTTGTGGCGGGAGTTAGGCAAGGAATAGTGAAGGGGCTTCAGGAATGGGTGTGTGTCTGTGTGTTTGTGTGTGTGTGTAGGGACTGGAGTGAGGTAGGAAATTGGCATTGGGCTTCAGAAGTGTATGTGTGATTTTGTAGGGGCAAGAGTGAGGCAGGGAATAGAGAACATGCTTCAGGCCTGCGTGTGTGTGTGTTTGTGTGTGTGTAGGGACTGGAGTGAGGTAGGAAATTGGCATTGGGCTTCAGAAGTGTATGTGTGATTTTGTAGGGGCAAGAGTGAGGCAGGGAATAGAGAACATGCTTCAGGCATGTGTGTGTGTGTGTTTGTGTGTAGTGGCAGTAGTGAGGTAGGGAATAGGGAAGGGGCTTTTTCAGCGTGTATGTGGGTGCAGGAGTGATGCAGGGAATAGGGAAGGGGCTTCTTGAGTCTATTGTGGGGTGTGCAGGAGTGATGCAGGGATTTGGGAATGGGTATTGTGCGTGTGTTTGTTTTTTGTGTGTGTGTTTGTGTGCGCAGGGAAAGAATGAGGAAGGGATTAGAGAAGGGACTTCAGGTGTGAGTGTGTGTGTGTGTGTGTGTGTGTGTGTGTGTGTGTGTGTGTAGGAATGAGGCAGGAATAGGGAATGGGCATCAGGAGTGTGTGTGTGTATGGGTGTGTGTGCGTGCGTGTTGAGGGGCAAGAGTAAGGCAGGGAATAGGGTAGGGGCTTCAGGAGTGTGTGTGTATATTTCTGGGGCCAAGGGAGAAGCAGGGAATAGAGAAGATGCTTGGGCCTGAGTGTGTGTATTTTTGTGTGTGTGTAGTGGCATGAGTGAGGCAGCTAATAGAGAATGGACATCAGGGGTGTGTGTGTGGGAGGGGGGCCTGGAGTGATGCAGCAAATAGGAAATGGGCATCAGAAGTGTGTATGTGTGTGTGTTTGTGTGTGTGTGTGTGTTTGTGTATAGAGGCAAGTGTGAGTGAGGGAATAGAGAAGACGTTACAGGTATGTGTGTGTAGTGGCAAGAGTGAGCCAGGGAATAGGGAAGGGTCATGGAGTGAGTGAGACAGAGAGAGAAGAGGGAGAGAGTGAGAGAGAGAGAGAGAGAGAGAGAGAGAGAGAGAGAGAGAGATCTGAAGTGAGGCAGGGAATAGGGCAGGGCCATCAGGATTGTGTGTGTGTACGTGTGTATGAAGGGACCTGAGTGAGACAGCGAATAGGGGATGGGCATCAGGAGTGTGTGTGTGTGTGTGTAGGGACAAGAGTGAGGCAGGAAATAGGGAAGGGGGTTCGGTAGTGTGTGTGTGTGTGTATGTGTGTGTGTGTGTGTGTGTAGGGGTTGGAGAGGGGCAGGGAATAGGGAATGGGCTTCAGGGGTGTGTGTGTGTGTTGGGTGTTTGTGTGTGTTTGTAGTGGCAAGAGTGAGGCAGGGAATAGGGAAGGTGCTTCAGGAGCGTGTATGTGTGTGTGTGTAGGGGCTGGAGAGAGGCAGGGAATAGGGAAGGGCTTCAGGAGTGTGTGTGTTGTGTGTGTTTGTGTGTGTGTGTATAGGGACAGGAGTGAGGCAGGGAATAGGGAAGGGGCTTCAGGAGTGTGTGTGTGTGTGTGTGTGTGTGTGTGTGTGTAGGGGCGGGAGCGACTTAGGGAATAGCCAAGGGGCTTCAGGAGCTTGTGTGTGGGTACAGGCGTGAGGCAGGGAATAGGGAAGGGGCTTATTGAGTCTATTGGGAGTGTGCAGGAGTGAGGCAGGGGATTGTGAATGGGAATTGTGTGTGTGTTTGTGTATGTGTGTGGGAGGACAGGAGTGAGGCAGGGAATAGGGATGGGCATCAGGAGTGTGTGTGTTTGTGTGTGTAGGGACAGGAGTGAGGCAGGGAATAGGGAGTCAGATGCAACCATACAGATGTAAATCGCACGAAAAGGTATCAACCATCGGGCAGCCAGCTATCCTGAACTCACCAGGGCACAGTTCTGAAGTCAGTGATGGACCGAAGACGGGGTGCGGGGCACTTAGATGAGAGACGGACTTCGCGAACTATGGCTCAGGGAAATAAGCCCCCGGATATCCCGCCTGTAGGACTGCACTTGGGTGAACAATGTCTCAGAAATATGTCCGCGGTTATCCGTCCCATAAGACTGCGCCTGTGTGAAGTAGGTCTCAGAGAAAAATCCGCGGTTATCCATTCTGTGACACTGCGCCTGCGAGAACTATGTCCCAGAGAAATAGTTCCCGGAAATTCGACCAGTAGGACTGCGCCTGCGTGAACTAGGACTGAGAAATAAGTGCGCGGTTATCCGTCCTGTACCACTGCGCCTGCGTGAACGAGCTGAGAGAAATGAGTCCCCAGATATCCGGCCTGTACACCTACGCCTGCGTGAACTATGTCCCAGAGAAATAGTGCCCGGAATTGCGGCCCGTAGGACTGCGCCTGCGTGAACTAGGGCTGAGAAATAAGTGCGCGGTTATCCGTCCTGTGACAATGCGCCTGCGTGAACGAACTGAGAGAAATGAGTCCCCGGATATCCGGCCAGTACACCTACGCCTGCGTGGATTATGTCCCAGAGAAATAGTCCCGGGAAACGCGGCCTGTAGGACTGCGCCTGCGTGAACTAGGGCTGAGAAATAAGTGCGCAGTTATCCGCCTTGTGCCACTGCGACTGCGTGAAAGCTCGGAGCTATGCGTCCCCGGATATCCGGCCTGTAAACCTACGCCTGCGTCAATTATATCCCAGAGTAATAGTCCCCGGAATTGCGGCCCGTAAGACTGCGCCTGCGTGAACTAGGGCTGAGAAATAAGTGCGCGGTTATCTGCCTTGTGCAACTGCGCTTGCGTGAACGATCTCTGGGATATGTCTCCTGATATCCGGCCTGTCAACCTACGCCTGCGTGAATTATGTCCCAGAGAAATAGTCCCCGGGATTGCGGTCTGTAGGACTGCGCCTGCGTGAACTAGAGCTCAAAAGTCAGTCCGCGGTTATCCGTCTTGTGCCACTGCGCCTGTGTGATCGCGCTCAGAGAAATGAGTCACCGGTTATCCAGCTGTACACCTACGCTGACGTGAACTATTTCTCAGAAATAAGTTCGCGGTTGTCCGTCCTGTAAGATGCCGCCTGTGTGAACTGTCTCAGAGAAATAAGACCCCGGATATCAGGCCAGTGGGACAGTGCCTGCTTAAAATATCTCTCAGAGAAATGAGTCCCCGGAATTCTGGCCTGTCTTTCATAAATATCCCCAGATATGTGTATATATATGTGTGTGTGTGTGTATATAATCACACACATATGCATGTAACTATCTATTTATATTTCATATTATATCTATTTATACATCAATATTTATAAGTTTTTCTACATGTATTAATTATCTAGACATGTTTATAGATTCCCCTAGATTTCCATAATAGTCCTTAATCTATCTCCATATTTTATTATATTTACTTATTTTTGCTTCTATATTCATCTATTGATTTATAGGCCTTGTATACACTTACATATTAGCATTACTAATTGCATGTTTAGGTATATCATTGTTTATAGTTTATTCATATTCATAAATTTATTTGTTTGTCTATACTTATGATTTCATTTACACAATTAGGTATACACAAGTCAGTGATTTGTTGATATGTATATCTTCAAGATTTCCCCTGTTTATTAATTTATATTTAGATATAATTTATATTTAGATATAATTTATATTTAGATCTCTATCTGAGGTCATTTAGGGAGAGACTGTCTTTCCAAATATTTATCCATGTCTTGCAACTTTCTGAATTCATTAGAATACAGACCTTCATAATACTTTGGGATTATGTTTTTAATCTCCTTGGGGTCTGTTGTTATTGCCCCTGATTCATTCCTCATCCTGGCTGTTAATGTTTGCTTCTTTCTATCTTTGCTAAGCTTTTCCAGAGAACTCTCAATTTTGTTAATTCTTTCATAAAACAAGATTTTAGTTGCATTTATCTTTTGCATTGACCTCTTGTCTTCCCCCTGGTTTACCTCTGCCCTTATTTTTATTATTTTTTTTCTCTTGCTAATGGAGGGGTTGTTCTGCTCACTCTGTTTAGTTCTTGGAGTTTTTGTGTTAACGTATCTGTCATACGCCTTGCTTCATTTTCATGTATGTATTCAATGATATCCAGCTACCTCGGATAATTGCCTTTACATTGTCCAATAAGTTTTGATACACTATTCTCGTTCTCATTAGTTTCTAGAAACTTACTTATATACTCTCTGATCTAGGCGTGTACCCATTCATGTCACAGGAGAACGTTGTTCATTCTCCAATTGGTTGCCCTTGCTCTTTGGGACATCCTCTTATTAATCTCCAGCTTTATGGCACAGTGATCTGAGAATTATGTCTGGATAATATCTATGTGTTTAGATTTACTGAGGCTGCACTTGTGTCCCAGCATGTGGTGTATTCTTGAAAGAGATCCATGTGTGTGTGTGTGTGTGTGTGTGTGTGTGTGTGTTTGTGTAGGGACATGAGTGAAGCAGGGAATAGGGAAGGGGCTTCAGGAGTGTGTGTACGGGTGTGTGTGTGTAGGGCCAGGAGTGAAGCAGGAAATAGGGAAGGGTCATCCAAGGCATGTGTGTGTGTGTATTTTTGTAGGGGCAAGAGTGAGGCAGGGAATAGAGAAAATGCATCAGGTGTGTGTGTGTTTGTGTGTGTGTGTGTAGTGGCAGAAGGGAGGCAAGGAATAGGGAAGGGACTTCAGGAGTGTGTGTGTGTTCGTGTGTGTGTGTGTGTGTGTGTGTGTGCGTAGGGACAGGAGGGTGGCAGGGAATAGGCATTGGGCATCAGGAGTGTGTGTTTATTTTTTAGGGGCAAGAATGAGGCAGGGAATAGAGAAGATGCTTCAGGCATGCGTGCATGATTGTGTGTGTGTGTGTGTGTGTGTGTGTGTGTTTATATAGGGGCTGGAGTTAGGCAGTGATTCGAGAATGGGCTTCAGGAGTGTGGGTGTGTGTGTGCATAGGGGTGGAGTGAGGCAGTGATTAGTGAAGGGGCTTTAGGAGTGTGTGTGTGTGTGTAGGGACAGGAGTAAGGCAGGGAATAGGGAAGGGGGTTCGGTAGTGTGTGTGTGTGTGTGTGTAGGGACTGGAGTGAGGTAGGAAATTGGCATTGGGCTTCAGAAGTGTATGTGTGATTTTGTAGGGGCAAGAGTGAGGCAGGGAATAGAGAACATGCTTCAGGCGTGTGTGTGTGTGTGTTTGTGTGTAGTGGCAGTAGTGAGGTAGGGAATAGGGAAGGGGCTTCAGCAGCGTGTATGTGGGTGCAGGGGTGATGCAGGGAATAGGGAAGGGGCTTCTTGAGTCTATTGTGGGGTGTGCTGGAGTGATGCAGGGAATTGGGAATGGGTATTGTGCGTGTGTTTGTTTTTTGTGTGTGTGTTTGTGTGCGCAGGGAAAGAATGAGGAAGGGATTAGAGAAGGGACTTCAGGTGTGAGTGTGTGTGTGTGTGTGTGTGTCAGGACAGGAATGAGGCAGGAATAGGGAATGGGCATCAGGAGTGTGTGTGTGTATGGGTGTGTGTGCGTGCGTGTTGAGGGGCAAGAGTAAGGCAGGGAATAGGGTAGGGGCTTCAGGAGTGTGTGTGTATATTTCTGGGGCCAAGGGAGAAGCAGGGAATAGAGAAGATGCTTGGGCCTGAGTGTGTGTATTTTTGTGTGTGTGTAGAGCCATGAGTGAGGCAGCTAATAGAGAATGGACATCAGGGGTGTGTGTATGGGAGGGGGTCCTGGAGTGATGCAGCAAATAGGAAATGGGCATCAGAAGTGTGTATGTGTGTGTGTTTGTGTGTGTGTGTGTGTATAGAGGCAAGTGTGAGTGAGGGAATAGAGAAGACGTTACAGGTATGTGTGTGTAGTGACAAGAGTGAGCCAGGGAATAGGGAAGGGGCATGGAGTGAGTGAGACAGAGAGAGAAGAGGGAGAGAGAGAGAGAGAGAGAGAGAGAGAGAGAGAGAGAGAGAGAGAGAGATCTGAAGTGAGGCAGGGAATAGGGCAGGGCCATCAGGATTGTGTGTGTGTACGTGTGTATGAAGGGACCTGAGTGAGGCAGCGAATAGGGGATGGGCATCAGGAGTGTGTGTGTGTGTGTGTGTTTAGGGACAAGAGTGAGGCAGGGAATAGGGAAGGGGGTTCGGTAGTGTGTGTGTGTGTGTATGTGTGTGTGTGTGTGTGTGTAGGGGTTCGAGAGGGGCAGGGAATAGGGAATGGGCTTCAGGGGTGTGTGTGTGTGTTGGGTGTTTGTGTGTGTTTGTAGTGGCAAGAGTGAGGCAGGGAATAGGGAAGGTGCTTCAGGAGCGTGTATGTGTGTGTGTGTAGGGGCTGGAGAGAGGCAGGGAATAGGGAAGGGCTTCAGGAGTGTGTGTGTGTGTGTGTGTGTGTGTGTGTGTATAGGGACAGGAGTGAGGCAGGGAATAGGGAAGGGGCTTCAGGAGCGTGTGTGTGTGTGTGTGTGTGTGTGTGTGTGTGTAGGGGCTGGAGTGAGGCAGGGAATAGCCAAGGGGCTTCAGGAGCTTGTGTGTGGGTACAGGCGTGAGGCAGGGAATAGGGAAGGGGCTTATTGAGTCTATTGGGAGTGTGCAGGAATGAGGCAGGGGATTGTGAATGGGAATTGTGTGTGTGTTTGTGTATGTGTGTGGGAGGACAGGAGTGAGGCAGGGAATAGGGATGGGCATCAGGAGTGTGTGTGTGTTTGTGTGTGTAGGGACAGGAGTGAGGCAGGGAATAGGGAGTCAGATGCCAACCATACAGATGTAAATCGCACGAAAAGGTCTCAACCATCGGGCAGCCAGCTATCCTGAACTCACCAGGGCACAGTTCTGAAGTCAGTGATGGACCGAAGAGGGGGTGCGGGGCGATTAGATGAGAGACGGACTTCGCGAACTATGGCTCAGGGAAATAAGCCCCCGGATATCCCGCCTGTAGGACTGCACCTGGGTGAACAATGTCTCAGAAATATGTCCGCGGTTATCCGTCCCATAAGACTGCGCCTGTGTGAAGTAGGTCTCAGAGAAAAATCCGCGGTTATCCATTCTGTGCCACTGTGCCTGCGTGAACTATGTCCCAGAGAAATAGTTCCCGTAAATTCGGCCAGTAGGACTGCGCCTGCGTGAACTAGGACTGAGAAATAAGTGCGCGGTTATCCGTCCTGTACCACTGCGCCTGCGTGAACGAGCTGAGAGAAATGAGTCCCCAGATATCCGGCCTGTACACCTACGCCTGCGTGAACTATGTCCCAGAGAAATAGTCCCCGGAATTGCGGCCCGTAGGACTGCGCCTGCGTGAACTAGGGCTGAGAAATAAGTGCGCGGTTATCCGTCCTGTGACAATGCGCCTGCGTGAAGGAGCTGAGAAATGAGTCCCCGGATATCCGGCCAGTACACCTACGCCTGCGTGGATTATGTCCCAGAGAAATAGTCCCGGGAAACGCGGCCTGTAGGACTGCGCCTGCGTGAACTAGGGCTGAGAAATAAGTGCGCGGTTATCCGCCTTGTGCCACTGCGCCTGCGTGAAAGCTCGGAGCTATGCGTCCCCGGATATCTGGCCTGTAAACCTACGCCTGCGTCAATTATATCCCAGAGTAATAGTCCCCGAATTGCGGCCCGTAAGACTGCGCCTGCGTGAACTAGGGCTGAGAAATAAGTGCGCGGTTATCTGCCCTGTGCAACTGCGCTTGCGTGAACGATCTCTGGGATATGTCTCCTGATATCCGGCCTGTCAACCTACGCCTGCGTGAATTATGTCCCAGAGAAATAGTCCCCGGGATTGCGGTCTGTAGGACTGCGCCTGCGTGAACTAGAGCTCAAAAGTCAGTCCGCGGTTATCCGTCTTGTGCCACTGCGCCTGTGTGATCGCGCTCAGAGAAATGAGTCACCGGTTATCCAGCTGTACACCTACGCCGACGTGAACTATTTCTCAGAAATAAGTTCGCGGTTGTCTGTCCTGTAAGATGCCGCCTGTGTGAACTGCCTCAGAGAAATACGACCCCGGATATCAGGCCAGTGGGACAGTGCCTGCTTAAAATATCTCTCAGAGAAATGAGTCCCCGGAATTCTGGCCTGTCTTTCATAAATATCCCCAGATATGTGTATATATATATGTGTGTGTGTGTGTATATAATCACACACATATGCATGTAACTATCTATTTATATTTCATATTATATCTATTTATACATCAATATTTATAAGTTTTTCTACATGTATTAATTATCTAGACATGTTTATAGATTCCCCTAGATTTCCATAGTAGTCCTTAATCTATCTCCATATTTTATTATATTTCCTTATTTTTGCTTCTATATTCATCTATTGATTTATAGGCCTTGTATACACTTACATATTAGCATTACTAATTGTATGTTTAGGTATATCATTGTTTACAATTTATTCATATTCATAAATTTATGTTTGTCTATACTTATGATTTCATTTACACAATTAGGTATACACAAGTCAGTGATTTGTTCATATGTATATCTTCAAGATTTCCCATGTTTATTAATTTATATTTAGATATAATTTATATTTAGATATAATTTATATTTAGATCTCTATCTGAGGTAATTTAGGGAGAGACTGTTTTTCCAAATATTTATCCATGTCTTCCAAGTTTCTGAATTCATTAGAATACAGACCTTCATAGTACTTTGGGATTATGTTTTTAATCTCCTTGGGGTCTGTTGTTATTGCCCCTGATTCATCCCTCATCCTGGCTATTAATGTTTGCTCCTTTCTATCTTTGCTAAGCTTTTCCAGAGAACTCTCAATTTTGTTAATTCTTTCATAAAACAAGATTTTAGTTGCATTTATCTTTTGCATTGACCTCTTGTCTTCACCCTGGTTTACCTCTGCCCTTATTTTTATTATTTTTTTTCTCTTGCGAATGGAGGAGTTGTTCTGCTGACTCTGTTTAGTTCTTGGAGGTTTTGTGTTAACGTATCTGTCATACGTCTTGCTTCATTTTCATGTATGTATTCAATGATATCCAGCTACCTCGGATAATTGCCTTTACAGGGTCCAATAAGTTTTGATACACTGTATTCTCGTTCTCATTAGTTTCTAGAAACTTACTTATATACTCTCTGATCTAGGCGTGTACCCATTCATGTCACAGGAGAACATTGTTCATTCTCGAATTGGTTGCCCTTGCTCTTTGGGACATCCTCTTATTAATCTCCAGCTTTATGGCATAGTGATCTGAGAATTATGTCTGGATAATATCTATGTGTTTAGATTTACTGAGGCTGTTCTTGTGTCCCAGCATGTGGTGTATTCTTGAAAGAGATCTGTGTGTGTGTGTGTGTGTGTGTGTGTGTGTGCAGGGAAAGGAGTGAGGCAGAGATTAGGGTAGGGGCATCAGGAGTGATTGTGTGTGTCTGCGTGTGTGTATGTAGGGAGAGGAGAGAGCCAGACAATAGGGAATGAGCATCAGGACTGTGTGTGTATGGGTGAGTGGGGGGGGGCAGGATGAGGCAAGGAATAGGGAGGGGCTTCAGAGTTGTGTGTGTGTGTGTGTGTGTGTAGGGACATGACTGAAGCAGGGAATAGGGAAGGGGCTTCAGGACTGTGTGTACGGGTGTGTGTGTGTAGGGCCAGGAGTGAAGCAGGAAATAGGGAAGGGTCATCCAAGGCATGTTTTTTGTAGGGGCAAGAGTGAGGCAGGGAATAGAGAAAATGCATCAGGTGTGTGTGTGTGTGTGTGTGTGTGTGTGTGTGTGTGTGAGTGTGTGTGTGGTGGCAGAAGGGAGGCAGGGAATAGGGAAGGGACTTCAGGAGTGTGTGTGTGTTCGTGTGTGTGTGTGCGTAGGGACAGGAGGGAGGCAGGGAATAGGCAGTGGGCATCAGGAGTGTGTGTTTATTTTTTATGGGCAAGAATGAGGCAGGGAATAGAGAAGATGCTTCAGGCATGCGTGCATGATGGTGTGTGTGTGTGTGTGTGTGTGTGTGTGTTTGTATAGGGGCCTGAGTTAGGCAGTGATTAGACAATGGGCTTCAGGAGTGTGGGTGTGTGTGTGCATAGGGGTGGAGTGAGGCAGTGATTAGGGAAGGGGCTTTAGGAGTGTGTGTGTGTGTGTGTGTGTAGGGACAGGAGTAAGGCAGGGAATAGGGAAGGGGGTTCGGTAGTGTGTGTGTGTGTGTGTGTGTGTGTGTGTGTGTGTAGGGGTTGGAGAGGGGCAGGGAATAGGGAATGGGCTTCAGGGGTGTGTTGTGTGTTGGTGTTTGTGTGTGTTTTTGTGAGTAAGGGCAGGAGTGAGGCAGGGAATAGGGAAACAGTTTGAGGACTGTGTGTATGTGTGTGTGTGTGTAGGGGTAGGAGTGAGGCAGGAAATAGGGAAGGGGCTTCAGGAGAGGGTGAGATTGTGTGTGTGTGTAGGGGGGACATTAGTGAGGCAGTAAGTTGGTATTGGGGATCAGGAGTGTGTGTATTTTTGTAGGGGCACGAATTAAGCAGGGAATAGAGAATATGCTTCAGGCCCGTGTGTATGTGTGTGTGTGTGTGTAGTGTCAGGAGTGAGGCAGGGAATAGGGAAGGGGCTTCAGGTGTGTGTGTGAGAGAGAGTGAGTGTAGGGACAGGAATGAGGCAAGAAATAGGGAATGGGCATCAGGAGTGTGTGTGTATGTGTGTGTAGTGGGTGGGGGTTTTGTGGCAGGAGTTAGGCAAGGAATAGTGAAGGGGCTTCAGGAATGGGTGTGTGTCTGTGTGTTTGTGTGTGTGTGTAGGGACTGGAGTGAGGTAGGAAATTGGCATTGGGCTTCAGAAGTGTATGTGTGATTTTGTAGGGGCAAGAGTGAGGCAGGGAATAGAGAACATGTTTCAGGCCTGTGTGTGTGTGTGTGTGTGTGTGTGTGTGTGTGTGTAGGGACTGGAGTGAGGTAGGAAAATGGCATTGGGCTTCAGAAGTGTATGTGTGATTTTGTAGTGGCAAGAGTGAGGCAGGGAATAGAGAACATGCTTCAGGCCTGTGTGTGTGTGTGTGTGTGTGTGTGTGTGTGTGTATAGGGACTGGAGTGAGGTAGGAAATTGGCATTGGGCTTCAGCAGCGTGTATGTGGGTGCAGGAGTGATGCAGGGAATAGGGAAGGGGCTTCTTGAGTCTATTGTGGGGTGTGCAGGAGTGATGCAGGGATTTGGGAATGGGTATTGTGCGTGTGTTTGTTTTTTTTGTGTGTGTTTGTGTGCGCAGGGAAAGAATGAGGAAGGGATTAGAGAAGGGACTTCAGGTGTGAGTGTGTGTGTGTGTGTGTGTAGGGACAGGAATGAGGCAGGAATAGGGAATGGGCATCAGGAGTGTGTGTGTGTATGGGTGTGTGTGCGTGCGTGTTGAGGGGCAAGAGTAAGGCAGGGAATAGGGTAGGGGCTTCAGGAGTGTGTGTGTATATTTCTGGGGCCATGGGAGAAGCAGGGAATAGAGAAGATGCTTGGGCCTGAGTGTGTGTATTTTTGTGTGTGTGTAGAGCCATGAGTGAGGCAGCTAATAGAGAATGGACATCAGGGGTGTGTGTGTGGGAGGGGGGCCTGGAGTGATGCAGCAAATAGGAAATGGGCATCAGAAGTGTGTATGTGTGTGTTTGTGTGTGTGTGTGTTTGTGTATAGAGGCAAGTGTGAGTGAGGGAATAGAGAAGACGTTACAGGTATGTGTGTGTAGTGGCAAGAGTGAGCCAGGGAATAGGGAAGGGGCATGGAGTGAGTGAGACAGAGAGAGAAGAGGGAGAGAGAGAGAGAGAGAGAGAGAGAGAGAGAGAGAGAGAGAGAGAGAGAGAGAGATCTGAAGTGAGGCAGGGAATAGGGCAGGGCCATCAGGATTGTGTGTGTGTACGTGTGTATGAAGGGACCTGAGTGAGACAGCGAATAGGGGATGGGCATCAGGTGTGTGTGTGTGTGTGTGTAGGGACAAGAGTGAGGCAGGAAATAGGGAAGGGGGTTCGGTAGTGTGTGTGTGTGTGTGTGTGTGTGTGTGTGTGTGTGTGTAGGGGTTGGAGAGGGGCAGGGAATAGGGAATGGGCTTCAGGGGTGTGTGTGTGTGTTGGGTGTTTGTGTGTGTTTGTAGTGGCAAGAGTGAGGCAGGGAATAGGGAAGGTGCTTCAGGAGCGTGTATGTGTGTGTGTGTAGGGGCTGGAGAGAGGCAGGGAATAGGGAAGGGCTTCAGGAGTGTGTGTGTGTGTGTGTTTGTGTGTGTGTGTATAGGGACAGGAGTGAGGCAGGGAATAGGGAAGGGGCTTCAGGAGCGTGTGTGTGTGTGTGTGTGTGTAGGGGCTGGAGTGACTTAGGGAATAGCCAAGGGGCTTCAGGAGCTTGTGTGTGGGTACAGGCGTGAGGCAGGGAATAGGGAAGGGGCTTATTGAGTCTATTGGGAGTGTGCAGGAGTGAGGCAGGGGATTGTGAATGGGAATTGTGTGTGTGTTTGTGTATGTGTGTGGGAGGACAGGAGTGAGGCAGGGAATAGGGATGGGCATCAGGAGTGTGTGTGTGTTTGTGTGCGTAGGGACAGGAGTGAGGCAGGGAATAGGGAGTCAGATGCAACCATACAGATGTAAATCGCACGAAACGGTATCAACCATCGGGCAGCCAGCTATCCTGAACTCAGCAGGGCACAGTTCTGAAGTCAGTGATGGACCGAAGACGGGGTGCGGGGCGCTTAGATGAGAGACGGACTTCGTGAACTATGGCTCAGGGAAATAAGCCCCCGGATATCCCGCCTGTAGGACTGCACCTGGGTGAACAATGTGTCAGAAATATGTCCGCGGTTATCCGTCCCTTAAGACTGCGCCTGTGTGAAGTAGGTCTCAGAGAAAAATCCGCGGTTATCCATTCTGTGCCACTGCGCCTGCGAGAACTATGTCCCAGAGAAATAGTTCCCGGAAATTCGACCAGTAGGATTGCGCCTGCGTCAACTAGGGCTGAGAAATAAGTGCGCGGTTATCCGTCCTGTACCACTGCGCCTGCGTGAACGAGCTGAGAGAAATGAGTCCCCAGATATCCGGCCTGTACACCTACGCCTGCGTGAACTATGTCCCAGAGAAATAGTCCCCGGAATTGCGGCCCGTAGGACTGCGCCTGCGTGAACTAGGGCTGAGAAATAAGTGCGCGGTTATCCGTCCTGTGACAATGCGCCTGCGTGAACGAACTGAGAGAAATGAGTCCCCGGATATCCGGCCAGTACACCTACGCCTGCGTGGATTATGTCCCAGAGAAATAGTCCCGGGAAACGCGGCCTGTAGGACTGCGCCTGCGTGAACTAGGGCTGAGAAATAAGTGCGCAGTTATCCGCCTTGTGCCACTGCGACTGCGTGAAAGCTCGGAGCTATGCGTCCCCGGATATCCGGCCTGTAAACCTACGCCTGCGTCAATTATATCCCAGAGTAATAGTCCCCGGAATTGCGGCCCGTAAGACTGCGCCTGCGTGAACTAGGGCTGAGAAATAAGTGCGCGGTTATCTGCCCTGTGCAACTGCGCTTGCGTGAACGATCTCTGGGATATGTCTCCTGATATCCGGCCTGTCAACCTACGCCTGCGTGAATTATGTCCCAGAGAAATAGTCCCCGGGATTGCGGTCTGTAGGACTGCGCCTGCGTGAACTAGAGCTCAAAAGTCAGTCCGCGGTTATCCGTCTTGTGCCACTGCGCCTGTGTGATCGCGCTCAGAGAAATGAGTCACCGGTTATCCAGCTGTACACCTACGCTGACGTGAACTATTTCTCAGAAATAAGTTCGCGGTTGTCCGTCCTGTAAGATGCCGCCTGTGTGAACTGTCTCAGAGAAATAAGACCCCGGATATCAGGCCAGTGGGACAGTGCCTGCTTAAAATATCTCTCAGAGAAATGAGTCCCCGGAATTCTGGCCTGTCTTTCATAAATATCCCCAGATATGTGTATATATATGTGTGTGTGTGTGTATATAATCACACACATATGCATGTAACTATCTATTTATATTTCATATTATATCTATTTATACATCAATATTTATAAGTTTTTCTACATGTATTAATTATCTAGACATGTTTATAGATTCCCCTAGATTTCCATAATAGTCCTTAATCTATCTCCATATTTTATTATATTTACTTATTTTTGCTTCTATATTCATCTATTGATTTATAGGCCTTGTATACACTTACATATTAGCATTACTAATTGCATGTTTAGGTATATCATTGTTTATAGTTTATTCATATTCATAAATTTATTTGTTTGTCTATACTTATGATTTCATTTACAAAATTAGGTATACACAAGTCAGTGATTTGTTGATATGTATATCTTCAAGATTTCCCCTGTTTATTAATTTATATTTAGATATAATTTATATTTAGATATAATTTATATTTAGATCTCTATCTGAGGTCATTTAGGGAGAGACTGTCTTTCCAAATATTTATCCATGTCTTGCAACTTTCTGAATTCATTAGAATACAGACCTTCATAATACTTTGGGATTATGTTTTTAATCTCCTTGGGGTCTGTTGTTATTGCCCCTGATTCATCCCTCATCCTGGCTGTTAATGTTTGCTCCTTTCTATCTTTGCTAAGCTTTTCCAGAGAACTCTCAATTTTGTTAATTCTTTCATAAAACAAGATTTTAGTTGCATTTATCTTTTGCATTGACCTTTTGTCTTCCCCCTGGTTTACCTCTGCCCTTATTTTTATTATTTTTTTTCTCTTGCTAATGGAGGGGTTGTTCTGCTCACTCTGTTTAGTTCTTGGAGTTTTTGTGTTAACGTATCTGTCATACGCCTTGCTTCATTTTCATGTATGTATTCAATGATATCCAGCTACCTCGGATAATTGCCTTTACATTGTCCAATAAGTTTTGATACACTGTATTCTCGTTCTCATTAGTTTCTAGAAACTTACTTATATACTCTCTGATCTAGGCGTGTACCCATTCATGTCACAGGAGAACGTTGTTCATTCTCCAATTGGTTGCCCTTGCTCTTTGGGACATCCTCTTATTAATCTCCAGCTTTATGGCACAGTGATCTGAGAATTTTGTCTGGATAATATCTATGTGTTTAGATTTACTGAGGCTGCACTTGTGTCCCAGCATGTGGTGTATTCTTGAAAGAGATCCATGTGTGTGTGTGTGTGTGTGTGTGTGTGTGTGTGTGTGTGTTTGTGTAGGGACATGAGTGAAGCAGGGAATAGGGAAGGGGCTTCAGGAGTGTGTGTACGGGTGTGTGTGTGTAGGGCCAGGAGTGAAGCAGGAAATAGGGAAGGGTCATCCAAGGCATGTGTGTGTGTGTATTTTTGTAGGGGCAAGAGTGAGGCAGGGAATAGAGAAAATGCATCAGGTGTGTGTGTGTTTGTGTGTGTGTGTGTAGTGGCAGAAGGGAGGCAAGGAATAGGGAAGGGACTTCAGGAGTGTGTGTGTGTTCGTGTGTGTGTGTGTGTGTGTGTGCGTAGGGACAGGAGGGTGGCAGGGAATAGGCATTGGGCATCAGGAGTGTGTGTTTATTTTTTAGGGGCAAGAATGAGGCAGGGAATAGAGAAGATGCTTCAGGCATGCGTGCATGATTGTGTGTGTGTGTGTGTGTGTGTTTATATAGGGGCTGGAGTTAGGCAGTGATTCGAGAATGGGCTTCAGGAGTGTGGGTGTGTGTGTGCATAGGGGTGGAGTGAGGCAGTGATTAGTGAAGGGGCTTTAGGAGTGTGTGTGTGTGTGTAGGGACAGGAGTAAGGCAGGGAATAGGGAAGGGGGTTCGGTAGTGTGTGTGTGTGTGTGTGTGTGTGTGTGTGGGTGTAGGGGTTGGAGAGGGGCAGGGAATAGGGAATGGGCTTCAGGGGTGTGTTGTGTGTTGGTGTTTGTGTGTTTTTGTGAGTAAGGCCAGGAGTGAGGCAGGGAATAGGGAAAGAGCTTGAGGACTGTGTGTATGTGTGTGTGTGTGTGTGTAGGGGTAGGAGTGAGGCAGGAAATAGGGAAGGGGCTTCAGGAGAGGGTGAGATTGTTTGTGTGTGTGTAGGGGGGACATTAGTGAGGCAGTAAGTTGGTATTGGGGATCAGGAGTGTGTGTATTTTTGTAGGGGCACGAATTAAGCAGGGAATAGAGAATATGCTTCAGGCCCGTGTGTATGTGTGTGTGTGTGTAGTATCAGGAGTCAGGCAGGGAATAGGGAAGGGGCTTCAGGTGTGTGTGTGTGTGTGTGTGTGTGTGTGAGAGATAGAGTGAGTGTAGGGACAGGAATGTGGCAAGAAATAGGGAATGGGCATCAGGAGTGTGTGTGTATGTGTGTGTAGTGGGTGGGGGTTTTGTGGCAGGAGTTAGGCAAGGAATAGTGAAGGGGCTTCAGGAATGGGTGTGTGTCTGTGTGTTTGTGTGTGTGTGTAGGGACTGGAGTGAGGTAGGAAATTGGCATTGGGCTTCAGAAGTGTATGTGTGATTTTGTAGGGGCAAGAGTGAGGCAGGGAATAGAGAACATGCTTCAGGCCTGTGTGTGTGTGTGTGTGTGTGTGTAGGGACTGGAGTGAGGTAGGAAATTGGCATTGGGCTTCAGAAGTGTATGTGTGATTTTGTAGGGGCAAGAGTGAGGCAGGGAATAGAGAACATGCTTCAGGCGTGTGTGTGTGTGTGTTTGTGTGTAGTGGCAGTAGTGAGGTAGGGAATAGGGAAGGGGCTTCAGCAGCGTGTATGTGGGTGCAGGGGTGATGCAGGGAATAGGGAAGGGGCTTCTTGAGTCTATTGTGGGGTGTGCTGGAGTGATGCAGGGAATTGGGAATGGGTATTGTGCGTGTGTTTGTTTTTTGTGTGTGTGTTTGTGTGCGCAGGGAAAGAATGAGGAAGGGATTAGAGAAGGGACTTCAGGTGTGAGTGTGTGTGTGTGTGTGTGTGTAAGGACAGGAATGAGGCAGGAATAGGGAATGGGCATCAGGAGTGTGTGTGTGTATGGGTGTGTGTGCGTGCGTGTTGAGGGGCAAGAGTAAGGCAGGGAATAGGGTAGGGGCTTCAGGAGTGTGTGTGTATATTTCTGGGGCCAAGGGAGAAGCAGGGAATAGAGAAGATGCTTGGGCCTGAGTGTGTGTATTTTTGTGTGTGTGTAGAGCCATGAGTGAGGCAGCTAATAGAGAATGGACATCAGGGGTGTGTGTATGGGAGGGGGGCCTGGAGTGATGCAGCAAATAGGAAATGGGCATCAGAAGTGTGTATGTGTGTGTGTTTGTGTGTGTGTGTGTATAGAGGCAAGTGTGAGTGAGGGAATAGAGAAGACGTTACAGGTATGTGTGTGTAGTGGCAAGAGTGAGCCAGGGAATAGGGAAGGGGCATGGAGTGAGTGAGACAGAGAGAGAAGAGGGAGAGAGAGAGAGAGATCTGAAGTGAGGCAGGGAATAGGGCAGGGCCATCAGGATTGTGTGTGTGTACGTGTGTATGAAGGGACCTGAGTGAGGCAGCGAATAGGGGATGGGCATCAGGAGTGTGTGTGTGTGTGTGTGTGTTTAGGGACAAGAGTGAGGCAGGGAATAGGGAAGGGGTTTCGGTAGTGTGTGTGTGTGTGTGTGTGTGTGTAGGGGTTGGAGGGGCAGGGAATAGGGAATGGGCTTCAGGGGTGTGTGTGTGTGTGTTGGGTGTTTGTGTGTGTTTGTAGTGGCAAGAGTGAGGCAGGGAATAGGGAAGGTGCTTCAGGAGCGTGTATGTGTGTGTGTGTAGGGGCTGGAGAGAGGCAGGGAATAGGGAAGGGCTTCAGGAGTGTGTGTGTGTGTGTGTGTGTGTGTGTATAGGGACAGGAGTGAGGCAGGGAATAGGGAAGGGGCTTCAGGAGCGTGTGTGTGTGTGTGTGTGTGTGTGTGTAGGGGCTGGAGTGAGGCAGGGAATAGCCAAGGGGCTTCAGGAGCTTGTGTGTGGGTACAGGCGTGAGGCAGGGAATAGGGAAGGGGCTTATTGAGTCTATTGGGAGTGTGCAGGAATGAGGCAGGGGATTGTGAATGGGAATTGTGTGTGTGTTTGTGTATGTGTGTGGGAGGACAGGAGTGAGGCAGGGAATAGGGATGGGCATCAGGAGTGTGTGTGTGTTTGTGTGTGTAGGGACAGGAGTGAGGCAGGGAATAGGGAGTCAGATGCCAACCATACAGATGTAAATCGCACGAAAAGGTCTCAACCATCGGGCAGCCAGCTATCCTGAACTCACCAGGGCACAGTTCTGAAGTCAGTGATGGACCGAAGAGGGGGTGCGGGGCGATTAGATGAGAGACGGACTTCGCGAACTATGTCTCAGGGAAATAAGCCCCCGGATATCCCGCCTGTAGGACTGCACCTGGGTGAACAATGTCTCAGAAATATTTCCGCGGTTATCCGTCCCATAAGACTGCGCCTGTGTGAAGTAGGTCTCAGAGAAAAATCCGCGGTTATCCATTCTGTGCCACTGCGCCTGCGTGAACTATGTCCCAGAGAAATAGTTCCCGTAAATTCGGCCAGTAGGACTGCGCCTGCGTGAACTAGGACTGAGAAATAAGCGCGGTTATCCGTCCTGTACCACTGCGCCTGCGTGAACGAGCTGAGAGAAATGAGTCCCCAGATATCCGGCCTGTACGCCTACGCCTGCGTGAACTATGTCCCAGAGAAATAGTGCCCGGAATTGCGGCCCGTAGGACTGCGCCTGCGTGAACTAGGGCTGAGAAATAAGTGCGCGGTTATCCGTCCTGTGACAATGCGCCTGCGTGAAGGAGCTGAGAAATGAGTCCCCGGATATCCGGCCAGTACACCTACGCCTGCGTGGATTATGTCCCAGAGAAATAGTCCCGGGAAACGCGGCCTGTAGGACTGCGCCTGCGTGAACTAGGGCTGAGAAATAAGTGCGCGGTGATCCGCCTTGTGCCACTGCGCCTGCGTGAAAGCTCGGAGCTAGGCGTCCCCGGATATCCGGCCTGTAAACCTACGCCTGCGTCAATTATATCCCAGAGTAATAGTCCCCGGAATTGCGGCCCGTAAGACTGCGCCTGCGTGAACTAGGGCTGAGAAATAAGTGCGCGGTTATCTGCCCTGTGCAACTGCGCTTGCGTGAACGATCTCTGGGATATGTCTCCTGATATCCGGCCTGTCAACCTACGCCTGCGTGAATTATGTCCCAGAGAAATAGTCCCCGGGATTGCGGTCTGTAGGACTGCGCCTGCGTGAACTAGAGCTCAAAAGTCAGTCCGCGGTTATCCGTCTTGTGCCACTGCGCCTGTGTGATCGCGCTCAGAGAAATGAGTCACCGGTTATCCAGCTGTACACCTACGCTGACGTGAACTATTTCTCAGAAATAAGTTCGCGGTTGTCCGTCCTGTAAGATGCCGCCTGTGTGAACTGTCTCAGAGAAATAAGACCCCGGATATCAGGCCAGTGGGACAGTGCCTGCTTAAAATATCTCTCAGAGAAATGAGTCCCCGGAATTCTGGCCTGTCTTTCATAAATATCCCCAGATATGTGTATATATATGTGTGTGTGTGTGTATATAATCACACACATATGCATGTAACTATCTATTTATATTTCATATTATATCTATTTATACATCAATATTTATAAGTTTTTCTACATGTATTAATTATCTAGACATGTTTATAGATTCCCCTAGATTTCCATAATAGTCCTTAATCTATCTCCATATTTTATTATATTTACTTATTTTTGCTTCTATATTCATCTATTGATTTATAGGCCTTGTATACACTTACATATTAGCATTACTAATTGCATGTTTAGGTATATCATTGTTTATAGTTTATTCATATTCATAAATATATTTGTTTGTCTATACTTATGATTTCATTTACACAATTAGGTATACACAAGTCAGTGATTTGTTGATATGTATATCTTCAAGATTTCCCGTGTTTATTAATTTATATTTAGATATAATTTATATTTAGATATAATTTATATTTAGATCTCTATCTGAGGTCATTTAGGGAGAGACTGTCTTTCCAAATATTTATCCATGTCTTCCAAGTTTCTGAATTCATTAGAATACAGACCTTCATAGTACTTTGGGATTATGTTTTTAATCTCCTTGGGGTCTGTTGTTATTGCCCCTGATTCATCCCTCATCCTGGCTATTAATGTTTGCTCCTTTCTATCTTTGCTAAGCTTTTCCAGAGAACTCTCAATTTTGTTAATTCTTTCATAAAACAAGATTTTAGATGCATTTATTTTTTGCATTGACCTCTTGTCTTCTCCCTGGTTTACCTCTGCCCTTATTTTTATTATTTTTTTTTCTCTTGCTAATGGAGGGTTTGTTCTGCTGACTCTGTTTAGTTCTTGGAGGTTTTGTGTTAACGTATCTGTCATACGCCTTGCTTCATTTTCATGTATGTATTCAATGATATCCAGCTACCTCGGATAATTGCCTTTACAGGGTCCAATAAGTTTTGATACACTGTATTCTCGTTCTCATTAGTTTCTAGAAACTTACTTATATACTCTCTGATCTAGGCGTGTACCCATTCATGTCACAGGAGAACGTTGTTCATTCTCCAATTGGTTGCCCTTGCTCTTTGGGACATCCTCTTATTAATCTCCAGCTTTATGGCATAGTGATCTGAGAATTATGTCTGGATAATATCTATGTGTTTAGATTTACTGAGGCTGTTCTTGTGTCCCAGCATGTGGTGTATTCTTGAAAGAGATCCATGTGTGTGTGTGTGTGTGTGGGGGGGGGGTGTGTGCAGGGAAAGGAGTGAGGCAGAGATGAGGGTAGGGGCATCAGGAGTGATTGTGTGTGTCTGCGTGTGTGTATGTAGGGACAGGAGAGAGCCAGGCAATAGGGAATGAGCATCAGGACTGTGTGTGTATGGGTGAGTGGGGGGGGCAGGATGAGGCAAGGAATAGGGAGGGGCTTCAGAGTTGTGTGTGTGAGTGTGTTTGTAGGGACATGAGTGAAGCAGGGAATAGGGAAGGGGCTTCAGGAGTGTGTGTACGGGTGTGTGTGTGCAGGGCCAGGAGTGAAGCAGGAAATAGGGAAGGGTCATCCAAGGCATGTGTGTGTGTGTATTTTTGTAGGGGCAAGAGTGAGGCAGGGAATAGAGAAAATGCATCAGGTGTGTGTGTGTTTGTGTGTGTGTGTGTGTAGTGGCAGAAGGGAGGCAAGGAATAGGGAAGGGACTTCAGGAGTGTGTGTGTGTGTTCGTGTGTGTGTGTGTGTGTGTGTGTGTGTGCGCGTAGGGACAGGAGGGAGGCAGGGAATAGGCAGTGGGCATCAGGAGTGTGTGTTTATTTTTTAGGGGCAAGAATGAGGCAGGGAATAGAGAAGATGCTTCAGGCATGCGTGCATGATTGTGTGTGTGTGTGTGTGTTTGTATAGGGGCTGGAGTTAGGCAGTGATTCGAGAATGGGCTTCAGGATGTGGGTGTGTGTGTGCATAGGGGTGGAGTGAGGCAGTGATTAGTGAAGGGGCTTTAGGAGTGTGTGTGTGTGTGTGTGTAGGGACAGGAGTAAGGCAGGGAATAGGGAAGGGGGTTCGGTACTGTGTGTGTGTGTGTGTGTAGGGGTTGGAGAGGGGCAGGGAATAGGGAATGGGCTTCAGGGGTGTGTTGTGTGTTGGTGTTTGTGTGTGTTTTTGTGAGTAAGGGCAGGAGTGAGGCAGGGAATAGGGAAAGAGTTTGAGGACTCTGTGTATGTGTGTGTGTGTGTGTAGGGGAAGGAGTGAGGCAGGAAATAGGAAAGGGGCTTCAGGAGAGGGTGAGATTGTTTGTGTGTGTGTAGGGGGGACATTAGTGAGGCAGTAAGTTGGTATTGGGGATCAGGAGTGTGTGTATTTTTGTAGGGGCACGAATTAAGCAGGGAATAGAGAATATGCTTCAGGCCCGTGTGTATGTGTGTGTGTGTGTAGTGTCAGGAGTCAGGCAGGGAATAGGGAAGGGGCTTCAGGTGTGTGTGTGTGTGTGTGTGTGTGTGTGTGTGTGTGTGTGAGATAGAGTGAGTGTAGGGACAGGAATGTGGCAAGAAATAGGGAATGGGCATCAGGAGTGTGTGTGTATGTGTGTGTAGTGGGTGGGGGTTTTGTGGCAGGAGTTAGGCAAGGAATAGTGAAGGGGCTTCAGGAATGGGTGTGTGTCTGTGTGTTTGTGTGTGTGTGTAGGGACTGGAGTGAGGTAGGAAATTGGCATTGGGCTTCAGAAGTGTATGTGTGATTTTGTAGGGGCAAGAGTGAGGCAGGGAATAGAGAACATGCTTCAGGCCTGTGTGTGTGTGTGTGTGTGTGTAGGGACTGGAGTGAGGTAGGAAATTGGCATTGGGCTTCAGAAGTGTATGTGTGATTTTGTAGGGGCAAGAGTGAGGCAGGGAATAGAGAACATGCTTCAGGCGTGTGTGTGTGTGTGTTTGTGTGTAGTGGCAGTAGTGAGGTAGGGAATAGGGAAGGGGCTTCAGCAGCGTGTATGTGGGTGCAGGGGTGATGCAGGGAATAGGGAAGGGGCTTCTTGAGTCTATTGTGGGGTGTGCTGGAGTGATGCAGGGAATTGGGAATGGGTATTGTGCGTGTGTTTGTTTTTTGTGTGTGTGTTTGTGTGCGCAGGGAAAGAATGAGGAAGGGATTAGAGAAGGGACTTCAGGTGTGAGTGTGTGTGTGTGTGTGTGTGTAAGGACAGGAATGAGGCAGGAATAGGGAATGGGCATCAGGAGTGTGTGTGTGTATGGGTGTGTGTGCGTGCGTGTTGAGGGGCAAGAGTAAGGCAGGGAATAGGGTAGGGGCTTCAGGAGTGTGTGTGTATATTTCTGGGGCCAAGGGAGAAGCAGGGAATAGAGAAGATGCTTGGGCCTGAGTGTGTGTATTTTTGTGTGTGTGTAGAGCCATGAGTGAGGCAGCTAATAGAGAATGGACATCAGGGGTGTGTGTATGGGAGGGGGGCCTGGAGTGATGCAGCAAATAGGAAATGGGCATCAGAAGTGTGTATGTGTGTGTGTTTGTGTGTGTGTGTGTATAGAGGCAAGTGTGAGTGAGGGAATAGAGAAGACGTTACAGGTATGTGTGTGTAGTGGCAAGAGTGAGCCAGGGAATAGGGAAGGGGCATGGAGTGAGTGAGACAGAGAGAGAAGAGGGAGAGAGAGAGAGAGATCTGAAGTGAGGCAGGGAATAGGGCAGGGCCATCAGGATTGTGTGTGTGTACGTGTGTATGAAGGGACCTGAGTGAGGCAGCGAATAGGGGATGGGCATCAGGAGTGTGTGTGTGTGTGTGTGTGTGTTTAGGGACAAGAGTGAGGCAGGGAATAGGGAAGGGGTTTCGGTAGTGTGTGTGTGTGTGTGTGTGTGTGTGTAGGGGTTGGAGGGGCAGGGAATAGGGAATGGGCTTCAGGGGTGTGTGTGTGTGTGTTGGGTGTTTGTGTGTGTTTGTAGTGGCAAGAGTGAGGCAGGGAATAGGGAAGGTGCTTCAGGAGCGTGTATGTGTGTGTGTGTAGGGGCTGGAGAGAGGCAGGGAATAGGGAAGGGCTTCAGGAGTGTGTGTGTGTGTGTGTGTGTGTGTATAGGGACAGGAGTGAGGCAGGGAATAGGGAAGGGGCTTCAGGAGCGTGTGTGTGTGTGTGTGTGTGTGTGTGTAGGGGCTGGAGTGAGGCAGGGAATAGCCAAGGGGCTTCAGGAGCTTGTGTGTGGGTACAGGCGTGAGGCAGGGAATAGGGAAGGGGCTTATTGAGTCTATTGGGAGTGTGCAGGAATGAGGCAGGGGATTGTGAATGGGAATTGTGTGTGTGTTTGTGTATGTGTGTGGGAGGACAGGAGTGAGGCAGGGAATAGGGATGGGCATCAGGAGTGTGTGTGTGTTTGTGTGTGTAGGGACAGGAGTGAGGCAGGGAATAGGGAGTCAGATGCCAACCATACAGATGTAAATCGCACGAAAAGGTCTCAACCATCGGGCAGCCAGCTATCCTGAACTCACCAGGGCACAGTTCTGAAGTCAGTGATGGACCGAAGAGGGGGTGCGGGGCGATTAGATGAGAGACGGACTTCGCGAACTATGTCTCAGGGAAATAAGCCCCCGGATATCCCGCCTGTAGGACTGCACCTGGGTGAACAATGTCTCAGAAATATTTCCGCGGTTATCCGTCCCATAAGACTGCGCCTGTGTGAAGTAGGTCTCAGAGAAAAATCCGCGGTTATCCATTCTGTGCCACTGCGCCTGCGTGAACTATGTCCCAGAGAAATAGTTCCCGTATATTCGGCCAGTAGGACTGCGCCTGCGTGAACTAGGACTGAGAAATAAGTGCGCGGTTATCCGTCCTGTACCACTGCGCCTGCGTGAACGAGCTGAGAGAAATGAGTCCCCAGATATCCGGCCTGTACGCCTACGCCTGCGTGAACTATGTCCCAGAGAAATAGTGCCCGGAATTGCGGCCCGTAGGACTGCGCCTGCGTGAACTAGGGCTGAGAAATAAGTGCGCGGTTATCCGTCCTGTGACAATGCGCCTGCGTGAAGGAGCTGAGAAATGAGTCCCCGGATATCCGGCCAGTACACCTACGCCTGCGTGGATTATGTCCCAGAGAAATAGTCCCGGGAAACGCGGCCTGTAGGACTGCGCCTGCGTGAACTAGGGCTGAGAAATAAGTGCGCGGTGATCCGCCTTGTGCCACTGCGCCTGCGTGAAAGCTCGGAGCTAGGCGTCCCCGGATATCCGGCCTGTAAACCTACGCCTGCGTCAATTATATCCCAGAGTAATAGTCCCCGGAATTGCGGCCCGTAAGACTGCGCCTGCGTGAACTAGGGCTGAGAAATAAGTGCGCGGTTATCTGCCCTGTGCAACTGCGCTTGCGTGAACGATCTCTGGGA
Source organism: Tenrec ecaudatus (assembly GCF_050624435.1). NCBI lineage: Eukaryota > Metazoa > Chordata > Mammalia > Afrosoricida > Tenrecidae > Tenrec > Tenrec ecaudatus. The sequence goes on from NW_027459438.1 coordinate 43,526, forward strand.
TATGTCTCCTGATATCCGGCCTGTCAACCTACGCCTGCGTGAATTATGTCCCAGAGAAATAGTCCCCGGGATTGCGGTCTGTAGGACTGCGCCTGCGTGAACTAGAGCTCAAAAGTCAGTCCGCGGTTATCCGTCTTGTGCCACTGCGCCTGTGTGATCGCGCTCAGAGAAATGAGTCACCGGTTATCCAGCTGTACACCTACGCTGACGTGAACTATTTCTCAGAAATAAGTTCGCGGTTGTCCGTCCTGTAAGATGCCGCCTGTGTGAACTGTCTCAGAGAAATAAGACCCCGGATATCAGGCCAGTGGGACAGTGCCTGCTTAAAATATCTCTCAGAGAAATGAGTCCCCGGAATTCTGGCCTGTCTTTCATAAATATCCCCAGATATGTGTATATATATATATATGTGTGTGTGTGTGTATATAATCACACACATATGCATGTAACTATTTATATTTCATATTATATCTATTTATACATCAATATTTATAAGTTTTTCTACATGTATTAATTATCTAGACATGTTTATAGATTCCCCTAGATTTCCATAATAGTCCTTAATCTATCTCCATATTTTATTATATTTACTTATTTTTGCTTCTATATTCATCTATTGATTTATAGGCCTTGTATACACTTACATATTAGCATTACTAATTGCATGTTTAGGTATATCATTGTTTATAGTTTATTCATATTCATAAATATATTTGTTTGTCTATACTTATGATTTCATTTACACAATTAGGTATACACAAGTCAGTGATTTGTTGATATGTATATCTTCAAGATTTCCCGTGTTTATTAATTTATATTTAGATATAATTTATATTTAGATATAATTTATATTTAGATCTCTATCTGAGGTCATTTAGGGAGAGACTGTCTTTCCAAATATTTATCCATGTCTTCCAAGTTTCTGAATTCATTAGAATACAGACCTTCATAGTACTTTGGGATTATGTTTTTAATCTCCTTGGGGTCTGTTGTTATTGCCCCTGATTCATCCCTCATCCTGGCTATTAATGTTTGCTCCTTTCTATCTTTGCTAAGCTTTTCCAGAGAACTCTCAATTTTGTTAATTCTTTCATAAAACAAGATTTTAGATGCATTTATTTTTTGCATTGACCTCTTGTCTTCTCCCTGGTTTACCTCTGCCCTTATTTTTATTATTTTTTTTTCTCTTGCTAATGGAGGGTTTGTTCTGCTGACTCTGTTTAGTTCTTGGAGGTTTTGTGTTAACGTATCTGTCATACGCCTTGCTTCATTTTCATGTATGTATTCAATGATATCCAGCTACCTCGGATAATTGCCTTTACAGGGTCCAATAAGTTTTGATACACTGTATTCTCGTTCTCATTAGTTTCTAGAAACTTACTTATATACTCTCTGATCTAGGCGTGTACCCATTCATGTCACAGGAGAACGTTGTTCATTCTCCAATTGGTTGCCCTTGCTCTTTGGGACATCCTCTTATTAATCTCCAGCTTTATGGCATAGTGATCTGAGAATTATGTCTGGATAATATCTATGTGTTTAGATTTACTGAGGCTGTTCTTGTGTCCCAGCATGTGGTGTATTCTTGAAAGAGATCCATGTGTGTGTGTGTGGGGGGGGGGGGTGTGCAGGGAAAGGAGTGAGGCAGAGATGAGGGTAGGGGCATCAGGAGTGATTGTGTGTGTCTGCGTGTGTGTATGTAGGGACAGGAGAGAGCCAGGCAATAGGGAATGAGCATCAGGACTGTGTGTGTATGGGTGAGTGGGGGGGGCAGGATGAGGCAAGGAATAGGGAGGGGCTTCAGAGTTGTGTGTGTGAGTGTGTTTGTAGGGACATGAGTGAAGCAGGGAATAGGGAAGGGGCTTCAGGAATGTGTGTACGGGTGTGTGTGTGCAGGGCCAGGAGTGAAGCAGGAAATAGGGAAGGGTCATCCAAGGCATGTGTGTGTGTGTATTTTTGTAGGGGCAAGAGTGAGGCAGGGAATAGAGAAAATGCATCAGGTGTGTGTGTGTTTGTGTGTGTGTGTGTAGTGGCAGAAGGGAGGCAAGGAATAGGGAAGGGACTTCAGGAGTGTGTGTGTGTGTGTGTGTGTGTGTGTGCGCGTAGGGACAGGAGGGAGGCAGGGAATAGGCAGTGGGCATCAGGAGTGTGTGTTTATTTTTTAGGGGCAAGAATGAGGCAGGGAATAGAGAAGATGCTTCAGGCATGCGTGCATGATTGTGTGTGTGTGTGTGTGTTTGTATAGGGGCTGGAGTTAGGCAGTGATTCGAGAATGGGCTTCAGGATGTGGGTGTGTGTGTGCATAGGGGTGGAGTGAGGCAGTGATTAGTGAAGGGGCTTTAGGAGTGTGTGTGTGTGTGTGTGTAGGGACAGGAGTAAGGCAGGGAATAGGGAAGGGGGTTCGGTACTGTGTGTGTGTGTGTGTGTAGGGGTTGGAGAGGGGCAGGGAATAGGGAATGGGCTTCAGGGGTGTGTTGTGTGTTGGTGTTTGTGTGTGTTTTTGTGAGTAAGGGCAGGAGTGAGGCAGGGAATAGGGAAAGAGTTTGAGGACTCTGTGTATGTGTGTGTGTGTGTGTAGGGGAAGGAGTGAGGCAGGAAATAGGAAAGGGGCTTCAGGAGAGGGTGAGATTGTTTGTGTGTGTGTAGGGGGGACATTAGTGAGGCAGTAAGTTGGTATTGGGGATCAGGAGTGTGTGTATTTTTGTAGGGGCACGAATTAAGCAGGGAATAGAGAATATGCTTCAGGCCCGTGTGTATGTGTGTGTGTGTGTAGTGTCAGGAGTGAGGCAGGGAATAGGGAAGGGGCTTCAGGTGTGTGTGTGTGTGTGTGTGTGTGAGAGTGAGAGAGTGAGTGTAGGGACAGGAATGAGGCAAGAAATAGGGAATGGGCATCAGGAGTGTGTGTGTATGTGTGTGTAGTGGGTGGGGGTTTTGTGGCGGGAGTTAGGCAAGGAATAGTGAAGGGGCTTCAGGAATGGGTGTGTGTCTGTGTGTTTGTGTGTGTGTGTAGGGACTGGAGTGAGGTAGGAAATTGGCATTGGGCTTCAGAAGTGTATGTGTGATTTTGTAGGGGCAAGAGTGAGGCAGGGAATAGAGAACATGCTTCAGGCCTGCGTGTGTGTGTGTTTGTGTGTGTGTAGGGACTGGAGTGAGGTAGGAAATTGGCATTGGGCTTCAGAAGTGTATGTGTGATTTTGTAGGGGCAAGAGTGAGGCAGGGAATAGAGAACATGCTTCAGGCATGTGTGTGTGTGTGTTTGTGTGTAGTGGCAGTAGTGAGGTAGGGAATAGGGAAGGGGCTTTTTCAGCGTGTATGTGGGTGCAGGAGTGATGCAGGGAATAGGGAAGGGGCTTCTTGAGTCTATTGTGGGGTGTGCAGGAGTGATGCAGGGATTTGGGAATGGGTATTGTGCGTGTGTTTGTTTTGTGTGTGTGTGTTTGTGTGCGCAGGGAAAGAATGAGGAAGGGATTAGAGAAGGGACTTCAGGTGTGAGTGTGTGTGTGTGTGTGTGTGTGTGTGTGTGTGTAGGGACAGGAATGAGGCAGGAATAGGGAATGGGCATCAGGAGTGTGTGTGTGTATGGGTGTGTGTGCGTGCGTGTTGAGGGGCAAGAGTAAGGCAGGGAATAGGGTAGGGGCTTCAGGAGTGTGTGTGTATATTTCTGGGGCCAAGGGAGAAGCAGGGAATAGAGAAGATGCTTGGGCCTGAGTGTGTGTATTTTTGTGTGTGTGTAGTGGCATGAGTGAGGCAGCTAATAGAGAATGGACATCAGGGGTGTGTGTGTGGGAGGGGGGCCTGGAGTGATGCAGCAAATAGGAAATGGGCATCAGAAGTGTGTATGTGTGTGTGTTTGTGTGTGTGTGTGTGTTTGTGTATAGAGGCAAGTGTGAGTGAGGGAATAGAGAAGACGTTACAGGTATGTGTGTGTAGTGGCAAGAGTGAGCCAGGGAATAGGGAAGGGTCATGGAGTGAGTGAGACAGAGAGAGAAGAGGGAGAGAGTGAGAGAGAGAGAGAGAGAGAGAGAGAGAGAGAGAGAGAGAGAGAGAGAGATCTGAAGTGAGGCAGGGAATAGGGCAGGGCCATCAGGATTGTGTGTGTGTACGTGTGTATGAAGGGACCTGAGTGAGACAGCGAATAGGGGATGGGCATCAGGAGTGTGTGTGTGTGTGTGTAGGGACAAGAGTGAGGCAGGAAATAGGGAAGGGGGTTCGGTAGTGTGTGTGTGTGTGTATGTGTGTGTGTGTGTGTGTGTGTAGGGGTTGGAGAGGGGCAGGGAATAGGGAATGGGCTTCAGGGGTGTGTGTGTGTGTTGGGTGTTTGTGTGTGTTTGTAGTGGCAAGAGTGAGGCAGGGAATAGGGAAGGTGCTTCAGGAGCGTGTATGTGTGTGTGTGTAGGGGCTGGAGAGAGGCAGGGAATAGGGAAGGGCTTCAGGAGTGTGTGTGTTGTGTGTGTTTGTGTGTGTGTGTATAGGGACAGGAGTGAGGCAGGGAATAGGGAAGGGGCTTCAGGAGCGTGTGTGTGTGTGTGTGTGTGTGTGTGTGTGTGTGTAGGGGCGGGAGCGACTTAGGGAATAGCCAAGGGGCTTCAGGAGCTTGTGTGTGGGTACAGGCGTGAGGCAGGGAATAGGGAAGGGGCTTATTGAGTCTATTGGGAGTGTGCAGGAGTGAGGCAGGGGATTGTGAATGGGAATTGTGTGTGTGTTTGTGTATGTGTGTGGGAGGACAGGAGTGAGGCAGGGAATAGGGATGGGCATCAGGAGTGTGTGTGTTTGTGTGTGTAGGGACAGGAGTGAGGCAGGGAATAGGGAGTCAGATGCAACCATACAGATGTAAATCGCACGAAAAGGTATCAACCATCGGGCAGCCAGCTATCCTGAACTCACCAGGGCACAGTTCTGAAGTCAGTGATGGACCGAAGACGGGGTGCGGGGCACTTAGATGAGAGACGGACTTCGCGAACTATGGCTCAGGGAAATAAGCCCCCGGATATCCCGCCTGTAGGACTGCACTTGGGTGAACAATGTCTCAGAAATATGTCCGCGGTTATCCGTCCCATAAGACTGCGCCTGTGTGAAGTAGGTCTCAGAGAAAAATCCGCGGTTATCCATTCTGTGACACTGCGCCTGCGAGAACTATGTCCCAGAGAAATAGTTCCCGGAAATTCGACCAGTAGGACTGCGCCTGCGTGAACTAGGACTGAGAAATAAGTGCGCGGTTATCCGTCCTGTACCACTGCGCCTGCGTGAACGAGCTGAGAGAAATGAGTCCCCAGATATCCGGCCTGTACACCTACGCCTGCGTGAACTATGTCCCAGAGAAATAGTGCCCGGAATTGCGGCCCGTAGGACTGCGCCTGCGTGAACTAGGGCTGAGAAATAAGTGCGCGGTTATCCGTCCTGTGACAATGCGCCTGCGTGAACGAACTGAGAGAAATGAGTCCCCGGATATCCGGCCAGTACACCTACGCCTGCGTGGATTATGTCCCAGAGAAATAGTCCCGGGAAACGCGGCCTGTAGGACTGCGCCTGCGTGAACTAGGGCTGAGAAATAAGTGCGCAGTTATCCGCCTTGTGCCACTGCGACTGCGTGAAAGCTCGGAGCTATGCGTCCCCGGATATCCGGCCTGTAAACCTACGCCTGCGTCAATTATATCCCAGAGTAATAGTCCCCGGAATTGCGGCCCGTAAGACTGCGCCTGCGTGAACTAGGGCTGAGAAATAAGTGCGCGGTTATCTGCCTTGTGCAACTGCGCTTGCGTGAACGATCTCTGGGATATGTCTCCTGATATCCGGCCTGTCAACCTACGCCTGCGTGAATTATGTCCCAGAGAAATAGTCCCCGGGATTGCGGTCTGTAGGACTGCGCCTGCGTGAACTAGAGCTCAAAAGTCAGTCCGCGGTTATCCGTCTTGTGCCACTGCGCCTGTGTGATCGCGCTCAGAGAAATGAGTCACCGGTTATCCAGCTGTACACCTACGCTGACGTGAACTATTTCTCAGAAATAAGTTCGCGGTTGTCCGTCCTGTAAGATGCCGCCTGTGTGAACTGTCTCAGAGAAATAAGACCCCGGATATCAGGCCAGTGGGACAGTGCCTGCTTAAAATATCTCTCAGAGAAATGAGTCCCCGGAATTCTGGCCTGTCTTTCATAAATATCCCCAGATATGTGTATATATATGTGTGTGTGTGTGTATATAATCACACACATATGCATGTAACTATCTATTTATATTTCATATTATATCTATTTATACATCAATATTTATAAGTTTTTCTACATGTATTAATTATCTAGACATGTTTATAGATTCCCCTAGATTTCCATAATAGTCCTTAATCTATCTCCATATTTTATTATATTTACTTATTTTTGCTTCTATATTCATCTATTGATTTATAGGCCTTGTATACACTTACATATTAGCATTACTAATTGCATGTTTAGGTATATCATTGTTTATAGTTTATTCATATTCATAAATTTATTTGTTTGTCTATACTTATGATTTCATTTACACAATTAGGTATACACAAGTCAGTGATTTGTTGATATGTATATCTTCAAGATTTCCCCTGTTTATTAATTTATATTTAGATATAATTTATATTTAGATATAATTTATATTTAGATCTCTATCTGAGGTCATTTAGGGAGAGACTGTCTTTCCAAATATTTATCCATGTCTTGCAACTTTCTGAATTCATTAGAATACAGACCTTCATAATACTTTGGGATTATGTTTTTAATCTCCTTGGGGTCTGTTGTTATTGCCCCTGATTCATTCCTCATCCTGGCTGTTAATGTTTGCTTCTTTCTATCTTTGCTAAGCTTTTCCAGAGAACTCTCAATTTTGTTAATTCTTTCATAAAACAAGATTTTAGTTGCATTTATCTTTTGCATTGACCTCTTGTCTTCCCCCTGGTTTACCTCTGCCCTTATTTTTATTATTTTTTTTCTCTTGCTAATGGAGGGGTTGTTCTGCTCACTCTGTTTAGTTCTTGGAGTTTTTGTGTTAACGTATCTGTCATACGCCTTGCTTCATTTTCATGTATGTATTCAATGATATCCAGCTACCTCGGATAATTGCCTTTACATTGTCCAATAAGTTTTGATACACTGTATTCTCGTTCTCATTAGTTTCTAGAAACTTACTTATATACTCTCTGATCTAGGCGTGTACCCATTCATGTCACAGGAGAACGTTGTTCATTCTCCAATTGGTTGCCCTTGCTCTTTGGGACATCCTCTTATTAATCTCCAGCTTTATGGCACAGTGATCTGAGAATTATGTCTGGATAATATCTATGTGTTTAGATTTACTGAGGCTGCACTTGTGTCCCAGCATGTGGTGTATTCTTGAAAGAGATCCATGTGTGTGTGTGTGTGTGTGTGTGTGTGTGTGTGTTTGTGTAGGGACATGAGTGAAGCAGGGAATAGGGAAGGGGCTTCAGGAGTGTGTGTACGGGTGTGTGTGTGTAGGGCCAGGAGTGAAGCAGGAAATAGGGAAGGGTCATCCAAGGCATGTGTGTGTGTGTATTTTTGTAGGGGCAAGAGTGAGGCAGGGAATAGAGAAAATGCATCAGGTGTGTGTGTGTTTGTGTGTGTGTGTGTAGTGGCAGAAGGGAGGCAAGGAATAGGGAAGGGACTTCAGGAGTGTGTGTGTGTTCGTGTGTGTGTGTGTGTGTGTGTGTGCGTAGGGACAGGAGGGTGGCAGGGAATAGGCATTGGGCATCAGGAGTGTGTGTTTATTTTTTAGGGGCAAGAATGAGGCAGGGAATAGAGAAGATGCTTCAGGCATGCGTGCATGATTGTGTGTGTGTGTGTGTGTGTGTGTGTTTATATAGGGGCTGGAGTTAGGCAGTGATTCGAGAATGGGCTTCAGGAGTGTGGGTGTGTGTGTGCATAGGGGTGGAGTGAGGCAGTGATTAGTGAAGGGGCTTTAGGAGTGTGTGTGTGTGTGTAGGGACAGGAGTAAGGCAGGGAATAGGGAAGGGGGTTCGGTAGTGTGTGTGTGTGTGTGTGTGTGTAGGGGTTGGAGAGGGGCAGGGAATAGGGAATGGGCTTCAGGGGTGTGTTGTGTGTTGGTGTTTGTGTGTTTTTGTGAGTAAGGCCAGGAGTGAGGCAGGGAATAGGGAAAGAGCTTGAGGACTGTGTGTATGTGTGTGTGTGTGTGTAGGGGTAGGAGTGAGGCAGGAAATAGGGAAGGGGCTTCAGGAGAGGGTGAGATTGTTTGTGTGTGTGTAGGGGGGACATTAGTGAGGCAGTAAGTTGGTATTGGGGATCAGGAGTGTGTGTATTTTTGTAGGGGCACGAATTAAGCAGGGAATAGAGAATATGCTTCAGGCCCGTGTGTATGTGTGTGTGTGTGTAGTATCAGGAGTCAGGCAGGGAATAGGGAAGGGGCTTCAGGTGTGTGTGTGTGTGTGTGTGTGTGTGTGTGTGTGTGTGTGTGAGATAGAGTGAGTGTAGGGACAGGAATGTGGCAAGAAATAGGGAATGGGCATCAGGAGTGTGTGTGTATGTGTGTGTAGTGGGTGGGGGTTTTGTGGCAGGAGTTAGGCAAGGAATAGTGAAGGGGCTTCAGGAATGGGTGTGTGTCTGTGTGTTTGTGTGTGTGTGTAGGGACTGGAGTGAGGTAGGAAATTGGCATTGGGCTTCAGAAGTGTATGTGTGATTTTGTAGGGGCAAGAGTGAGGCAGGAATAGAGAACATGCTTCAGGCCTGTGTGTGTGTGTGTGTGTGTGTAGGGACTGGAGTGAGGTAGGAAATTGGCATTGGGCTTCAGAAGTGTATGTGTGATTTTGTAGGGGCAAGAGTGAGGCAGGGAATAGAGAACATGCTTCAGGCGTGTGTGTGTGTGTGTTTGTGTGTAGTGGCAGTAGTGAGGTAGGGAATAGGGAAGGGGCTTCAGCAGCGTGTATGTGGGTGCAGGGGTGATGCAGGGAATAGGGAAGGGGCTTCTTGAGTCTATTGTGGGGTGTGCTGGAGTGATGCAGGGAATTGGGAATGGGTATTGTGCGTGTGTTTGTTTTTTGTGTGTGTGTTTGTGTGCGCAGGGAAAGAATGAGGAAGGGATTAGAGAAGGGACTTCAGGTGTGAATGTGTGTGTGTGTGTGTGTGTCAGGACAGGAATGAGGCAGGAATAGGGAATGGGCATCAGGAGTGTGTGTGTGTATGGGTGTGTGTGCGTGCGTGTTGAGGGGCAAGAGTAAGGCAGGGAATAGGGTAGGGGCTTCAGGAGTGTGTGTGTATATTTCTGGGGCCAAGGGAGAAGCAGGGAATAGAGAAGATGCTTGGGCCTGAGTGTGTGTATTTTTGTGTGTGTGTAGAGCCATGAGTGAGGCAGCTAATAGAGAATGGACATCAGGGGTGTGTGTATGGGAGGGGGTCCTGGAGTGATGCAGCAAATAGGAAATGGGCATCAGAAGTGTGTATGTGTGTGTGTTTGTGTGTGTGTGTGTGTATAGAGGCAAGTGTGAGTGAGGGAATAGAGAAGACGTTACAGGTATGTGTGTGTAGTGACAAGAGTGAGCCAGGGAATAGGGAAGGGGCATGGAGTGAGTGAGACAGAGAGAGAAGAGGGAGAGAGAGAGAGAGAGAGAGAGAGAGAGAGAGAGAGAGAGAGATCTGAAGTGAGGCAGGGAATAGGGCAGGGCCATCAGGATTGTGTGTGTGTACGTGTGTATGAAGGGACCTGAGTGAGGCAGCGAATAGGGGATGGGCATCAGGAGTGTGTGTGTGTGTGTGTGTTTAGGGACAAGAGTGAGGCAGGGAATAGGGAAGGGGGTTCGGTAGTGTGTGTGTGTGTGTATGTGTGTGTGTGTGTGTGTGTGTAGGGGTTCGAGAGGGGCAGGGAATAGGGAATGGGCTTCAGGGGTGTGTGTGTGTGTTGGGTGTTTGTGTGTGTTTGTAGTGGCAAGAGTGAGGCAGGGAATAGGGAAGGTGCTTCAGGAGCGTGTATGTGTGTGTGTGTAGGGGCTGGAGAGAGGCAGGGAATAGGGAAGGGCTTCAGGAGTGTGTGTGTGTGTGTGTGTGTGTGTGTGTATAGGGACAGGAGTGAGGCAGGGAATAGGGAAGGGGCTTCAGGAGCGTGTGTGTGTGTGTGTGTGTGTGTGTAGGGGCTGGAGTGAGGCAGGGAATAGCCAAGGGGCTTCAGGAGCTTGTGTGTGGGTACAGGCGTGAGGCAGGGAATAGGGAAGGGGCTTATTGAGTCTATTGGGAGTGTGCAGGAATGAGGCAGGGGATTGTGAATGGGAATTGTGTGTGTGTTTGTGTATGTGTGTGGGAGGACAGGAGTGAGGCAGGGAATAGGGATGGGCATCAGGAGTGTGTGTGTGTTTGTGTGTGTAGGGACAGGAGTGAGGCAGGGAATAGGGAGTCAGATGCCAACCATACAGATGTAAATCGCACGAAAAGGTCTCAACCATCGGGCAGCCAGCTATCCTGAACTCACCAGGGCACAGTTCTGAAGTCAGTGATGGACCGAAGAGGGGGTGCGGGGCGATTAGATGAGAGACGGACTTCGCGAACTATGGCTCAGGGAAATAAGCCCCCGGATATCCCGCCTGTAGGACTGCACCTGGGTGAACAATGTCTCAGAAATATGTCCGCGGTTATCCGTCCCATAAGACTGCGCCTGTGTGCAGTAGGTCTCAGAGAAAAATCCGCGGTTATCCATTCTGTGCCACTGCGCCTGCGTGAACTATGTCCCAGAGAAATAGTTCCCGTAAATTCGGCCAGTAGGACTGCGCCTGCGTGAACTAGGACTGAGAAATAAGTGCGCGGTTATCCGTCCTGTACCACTGCGCCTGCGTGAATGAGCTGAGAGAAATGAGTCCCCAGATATCCGGCCTGTACACCTACGCCTGCGTGAACTATGTCCCAGAGAAATAGTCCCCGGAATTGCGGCCCGTAGGACTGCGCCTGCGTGAACTAGGGCTGAGAAATAAGTGCGCGGTTATCCGTCCTGTGACAATGCGCCTGCGTGAAGGAGCTGAGAAATGAGTCCCCGGATATCCGGCCAGTACACCTACGCCTGCGTGGATTATGTCCCAGAGAAATAGTCCCGGGAAACGCGGCCTGTAGGACTGCGCCTGCGTGAACTAGGGCTGAGAAATAAGTGCGCGGTTATCCGCCTTGTGCCACTGCGCCTGCGTGAAAGCTCGGAGCTATGCGTCCCCGGATATCCGGCCTGTAAACCTACGCCTGCGTCAATTATATCCCAGAGTAATAGTCCCCGGAATTGCGGCCCGTAAGACTGCGCCTGCGTGAACTAGGGCTGAGAAATAAGTGCGCGGTTATCTGCCCTGTGCAACTGCGCTTGCGTGAACGATCTCTGGGATATGTCTCCTGATATCCGGCCTGTCAACCTACGCCTGCGTGAATTATGTCCCAGAGAAATAGTCCCCGGGATTGCGGTCTGTAGGACTGCGCCTGCGTGAACTAGAGCTCAAAAGTCAGTCCGCGGTTATCCGTCTTGTGCCACTGCGCCTGTGTGATCGCGCTCAGAGAAATGAGTCACCGGTTATCCAGCTGTACACCTACGCCGACGTGAACTATTTCTCAGAAATAAGTTCGCGGTTGTCTGTCCTGTAAGATGCCGCCTGTGTGAACTGCCTCAGAGAAATACGACCCCGGATATCAGGCCAGTGGGACAGTGCCTGCTTAAAATATCTCTCAGAGAAATGAGTCCCCGGAATTCTGGCCTGTCTTTCATAAATATCCCCAGATATGTGTATATATATATGTGTGTGTGTGTGTGTATATAATCACACACATATGCATGTAACTATCTATTTATATTTCATATTATATCTATTTATACATCAATATTTATAAGTTTTTCTACATGTATTAATTATCTAGACATGTTTATAGATTCCCCTAGATTTCCATAGTAGTCCTTAATCTATCTCCATATTTTATTATATTTCCTTATTTTTGCTTCTATATTCATCTATTGATTTATAGGCCTTGTATACACTTACATATTAGCATTACTAATTGTATGTTTAGGTATATCATTGTTTACAATTTATTCATATTCATAAATTTATGTTTGTCTATACTTATGATTTCATTTACACAATTAGGTATACACAAGTCAGTGATTTGTTCATATGTATATCTTCAAGATTTCCCATGTTTATTAATTTATATTTAGATATAATTTATATTTAGATATAATTTATATTTAGATCTCTATCTGAGGTAATTTAGGGAGAGACTGTTTTTCCAAATATTTATCCATGTCTTCCAAGTTTCTGAATTCATTAGAATACAGACCTTCATAGTACTTTGGGATTATGTTTTTAATCTCCTTGGGGTCTGTTGTTATTGCCCCTGATTCATCCCTCATCCTGGCTATTAATGTTTGCTCCTTTCTATCTTTGCTAAGCTTTTCCAGAGAACTCTCAATTTTGTTAATTCTTTCATAAAACAAGATTTTAGTTGCATTTATCTTTTGCATTGACCTCTTGTCTTCACCCTGGTTTACCTCTGCCCTTATTTTTATTATTTTTTTTCTCTTGCTAATGGAGGAGTTGTTCTGCTGACTCTGTTTAGTTCTTGGAGGTTTTGTGTTAACGTATCTGTCATACGCCTTGCTTCATTTTCATGTATGTATTCAATGATATCCAGCTACCTCGGATAATTGCCTTTACAGGGTCCAATAAGTTTTGATACACTGTATTCTCGTTCTCATTAGTTTCTAGAAACTTACTTATATACTCTCTGATCTAGGCGTGTACCCATTCATGTCACAGGAGAACATTGTTCATTCTCGAATTGGTTGCCCTTGCTCTTTGGGACATCCTCTTATTAATCTCCAGCTTTATGGCATAGTGATCTGAGAATTATGTCTGGATAATATCTATGTGTTTAGATTTACTGAGGCTGTTCTTGTGTCCCAGCATGTGGTGTATTCTTGAAAGAGATCTGTGTGTGTGTGTGTGTGTGTGTGTGTGTGCAGGGAAAGGAGTGAGGCAGAGATTAGGGTAGGGGCATCAGGAGTGATTGTGTGTGTCTGCGTGTGTGTATGTAGGGAGAGGAGAGAGCCAGACAATAGGGAATGAGCATCAGGACTGTGTGTGTATGGGTGAGTGGGGGGGGGCAGGATGAGGCAAGGAATAGGGAGGGGCTTCAGAGTTGTGTGTGTGTGTGTGTGTGTGTAGGGACATGACTGAAGCAGGGAATAGGGAAGGGGCTTCAGGACTGTGTGTACGGGTGTGTGTGTGTAGGGCCAGGAGTGAAGCAGGAAATAGGGAAGGGTCATCCAAGGCATGTTTTTTGTAGGGGCAAGAGTGAGGCAGGGAATAGAGAAAATGCATCAGGTGTGTGTGTGTGTGTGTGTGTGTGTGTGTGTGAGTGTGTGTGTGGTGGCAGAAGGGAGGCAGGGAATAGGGAAGGGACTTCAGGAGTGTGTGTGTGTTCGTGTGTGTGTGTGCGTAGGGACAGGAGGGAGGCAGGGAATAGGCAGTGGGCATCAGGAGTGTGTGTTTATTTTTTATGGGCAAGAATGAGGCAGGGAATAGAGAAGATGCTTCAGGCATGCGTGCATGATGGTGTGTGTGTGTGTGTGTGTGTGTGTGTTTGTATAGGGGCCTGAGTTAGGCAGTGATTAGACAATGGGCTTCAGGAGTGTGGGTGTGTGTGTGCATAGGGGTGGAGTGAGGCAGTGATTAGGGAAGGGGCTTTAGGAGTGTGTGTGTGTGTGTGTGTGTAGGGACAGGAGTAAGGCAGGGAATAGGGAAGGGGGTTCGGTAGTGTGTGTGTGTGTGTGTGTGTGTGTGTGTGTGTAGGGGTTGGAGAGGGGCAGGGAATAGGGAATGGGCTTCAGGGGTGTGTTGTGTGTTGGTGTTTGTGTGTGTTTTTGTGAGTAAGGGCAGGAGTGAGGCAGGGAATAGGGAAACAGTTTGAGGACTGTGTGTATGTGTGTGTGTGTGTAGGGGTAGGAGTGAGGCAGGAAATAGGGAAGGGGCTTCAGGAGAGGGTGAGATTGTGTGTGTGTGTGTAGGGGGGACATTAGTGAGGCAGTAAGTTGGTATTGGGGATCAGGAGTGTGTGTATTTTTGTAGGGGCACGAATTAAGCAGGGAATAGAGAATATGCTTCAGGTCCGTGTGTATGTGTGTGTGTGTGTGTAGTGTCAGGAGTGAGGCAGGGAATAGGGAAGGGGCTTCAGGTGTGTGTGTGAGAGAGAGTGAGTGTAGGGACAGGAATGAGGCAAGAAATAGGGAATGGGCATCAGGAGTGTGTGTGTATGTGTGTGTAGTGGGTGGGGGTTTTGTGGCAGGAGTTAGGCAAGGAATAGTGAAGGGGCTTCAGGAATGGGTGTGTGTCTGTGTGTTTGTGTGTGTGTGTAGGGACTGGAGTGAGGTAGGAAATTGGCATTGGGCTTCAGAAGTGTATGTGTGATTTTGTAGGGGCAAGAGTGAGGCAGGGAATAGAGAACATGTTTCAGGCCTGTGTGTGTGTGTGTGTGTGTGTGTGTGTGTGTGTAGGGACTGGAGTGAGGTAGGAAAATGGCATTGGGCTTCAGAAGTGTATGTGTGATTTTGTAGTGGCAAGAGTGAGGCAGGGAATAGAGAACATGCTTCAGGCCTGTGTGTGTGTGTGTGTGTGTGTGTGTGTATAGGGACTGGAGTGAGGTAGGAAATTGGCATTGGGCTTCAGCAGCGTGTATGTGGGTGCAGGAGTGATGCAGGGAATAGGGAAGGGGCTTCTTGAGTCTATTGTGGGGTGTGCAGGAGTGATGCAGGGATTTGGGAATGGGTATTGTGCGTGTGTTTGTTTTTTTTGTGTGTGTTTGTGTGCGCAGGGAAAGAATGAGGAAGGGATTAGAGAAGGGACTTCAGGTGTGAGTGTGTGTGTGTGTGTGTGTGTGTGTGTGTGTAGGGACAGGAATGAGGCAGGAATAGGGAATGGGCATCAGGAGTGTGTGTGTGTATGGGTGTGTGTGCGTGCGTGTTGAGGGGCAAGAGTAAGGCAGGGAATAGGGTAGGGGCTTCAGGAGTGTGTGTGTATATTTCTGGGGCCATGGGAGAAGCAGGGAATAGAGAAGATGCTTGGGCCTGAGTGTGTGTATTTTTGTGTGTGTGTAGTGGCATGAGTGAGGCAGCTAATAGAGAATGGACATCAGGGGTGTGTGTGTGGGAGGGGGGCCTGGAGTGATGCAGCAAATAGGAAATGGGCATCAGAAGTGTGTATGTGTGTGTTTGTGTGTGTGTGTGTTTGTGTATAGAGGCAAGTGTGAGTGAGGGAATAGAGAAGACGTTACAGGTATGTGTGTGTAGTGGCAAGAGTGAGCCAGGGAATAGGGAAGGGGCATGGAGTGAGTGAGACAGAGAGAGAAGAGGGAGAGAGAGAGAGAGAGAGAGAGAGAGAGAGAGAGAGAGAGAGAGATCTGAAGTGAGGCAGGGAATAGGGCAGGGCCATCAGGATTGTGTGTGTGTACGTGTGTATGAAGGGACCTGAGTGAGACAGCGAATAGGGGATGGGCATCAGGTGTGTGTGTGTGTGTGTGTAGGGACAAGAGTGAGGCAGGAAATAGGGAAGGGGGTTCGGTAGTGTGTGTGTGTGTGTGTGTGTGTGTGTGTGTGTGTGTGTGTGTGTAGGGGTTGGAGAGGGGCAGGGAATAGGGAATGGGCTTCAGGGGTGTGTGTGTGTGTTGGGTGTTTGTGTGTGTTTGTAGTGGCAAGAGTGAGGCAGGGAATAGGGAAGGTGCTTCAGGAGCGTGTATGTGTGTGTGTGTAGGGGCTGGAGAGAGGCAGGGAATAGGGAAGGGCTTCAGGAGTGTGTGTGTGTGTGTGTTTGTGTGTGTGTGTATAGGGACAGGAGTGAGGCAGGGAATAGGGAAGGGGCTTCAGGAGCGTGTGTGTGTGTGTGTGTGTGTGTAGGGGCTGGAGTGACTTAGGGAATAGCCAAGGGGCTTCAGGAGCTTGTGTGTGGGTACAGGCGTGAGGCAGGGAATAGGGAAGGGGCTTATTGAGTCTATTGGGAGTGTGCAGGAGTGAGGCAGGGGATTGTGAATGGGAATTGTGTGTGTGTTTGTGTATGTGTGTGGGAGGACAGGAGTGAGGCAGGGAATAGGGATGGGCATCAGGAGTGTGTGTGTGTTTGTGTGCGTAGGGACAGGAGTGAGGCAGGGAATAGGGAGTCAGATGCAACCATACAGATGTAAATCGCACGAAACGGTATCAACCATCGGGCAGCCAGCTATCCTGAACTCAGCAGGGCACAGTTCTGAAGTCAGTGATGGACCGAAGACGGGGTGCGGGGCGCTTAGATGAGAGACGGACTTCGTGAACTATGGCTCAGGGAAATAAGCCCCCGGATATCCCGCCTGTAGGACTGCACCTGGGTGAACAATGTGTCAGAAATATGTCCGCGGTTATCCGTCCCTTAAGACTGCGCCTGTGTGAAGTAGGTCTCAGAGAAAAATCCGCGGTTATCCATTCTGTGCCACTGCGCCTGCGAGAACTATGTCCCAGAGAAATAGTTCCCGGAAATTCGACCAGTAGGATTGCGCCTGCGTCAACTAGGGCTGAGAAATAAGTGCGCGGTTATCCGTCCTGTACCACTGCGCCTGCGTGAACGAGCTGAGAGAAATGAGTCCCCAGATATCCGGCCTGTACACCTACGCCTGCGTGAACTATGTCCCAGAGAAATAGTCCCCGGAATTGCGGCCCGTAGGACTGCGCCTGCGTGAACTAGGGCTGAGAAATAAGTGCGCGGTTATCCGTCCTGTGACAATGCGCCTGCGTGAACGAACTGAGAGAAATGAGTCCCCGGATATCCGGCCAGTACACCTACGCCTGCGTGGATTATGTCCCAGAGAAATAGTCCCGGGAAACGCGGCCTGTAGGACTGCGCCTGCGTGAACTAGGGCTGAGAAATAAGTGCGCAGTTATCCGCCTTGTGCCACTGCGACTGCGTGAAAGCTCGGAGCTATGCGTCCCCGGATATCCGGCCTGTAAACCTACGCCTGCGTCAATTATATCCCAGAGTAATAGTCCCCGGAATTGCGGCCCGTAAGACTGCGCCTGCGTGAACTAGGGCTGAGAAATAAGTGCGCGGTTATCTGCCTTGTGCAACTGCGCTTGCGTGAACGATCTCTGGGATATGTCTCCTGATATCCGGCCTGTCAACCTACGCCTGCGTGAATTATGTCCCAGAGAAATAGTCCCCGGGATTGCGGTCTGTAGGACTGCGCCTGCGTGAACTAGAGCTCAAAAGTCAGTCCGCGGTTATCCGTCTTGTGCCACTGCGCCTGTGTGATCGCGCTCAGAGAAATGAGTCACCGGTTATCCAGCTGTACACCTACGCTGACGTGAACTATTTCTCAGAAATAAGTTCGCGGTTGTCCGTCCTGTAAGATGCCGCCTGTGTGAACTGTCTCAGAGAAATAAGACCCCGGATATCAGGCCAGTGGGACAGTGCCTGCTTAAAATATCTCTCAGAGAAATGAGTCCCCGGAATTCTGGCCTGTCTTTCATAAATATCCCCAGATATGTGTATATATATGTGTGTGTGTGTGTATATAATCACACACATATGCATGTAACTATCTATTTATATTTCATATTATATCTATTTATACATCAATATTTATAAGTTTTTCTACATGTATTAATTATCTAGACATGTTTATAGATTCCCCTAGATTTCCATAATAGTCCTTAATCTATCTCCATATTTTATTATATTTACTTATTTTTGCTTCTATATTCATCTATTGATTTATAGGCCTTGTATACACTTACATATTAGCATTACTAATTGCATGTTTAGGTATATCATTGTTTATAGTTTATTCATATTCATAAATTTATTTGTTTGTCTATACTTATGATTTCATTTACACAATTAGGTATACACAAGTCAGTGATTTGTTGATATGTATATCTTCAAGATTTCCCCTGTTTATTAATTTATATTTAGATATAATTTATATTTAGATATAATTTATATTTAGATCTCTATCTGAGGTCATTTAGGGAGAGACTGTCTTTCCAAATATTTATCCATGTCTTGCAACTTTCTGAATTCATTAGAATACAGACCTTCATAATACTTTGGGATTATGTTTTTAATCTCCTTGGGGTCTGTTGTTATTGCCCCTGATTCATCCCTCATCCTGGCTGTTAATGTTTGCTCCTTTCTATCTTTGCTAAGCTTTTCCAGAGAACTCTCAATTTTGTTAATTCTTTCATAAAACAAGATTTTAGTTGCATTTATCTTTTGCATTGACCTTTTGTCTTCCCCCTGGTTTACCTCTGCCCTTATTTTTATTATTTTTTTTCTCTTGCTAATGGAGGGGTTGTTCTGCTCACTCTGTTTAGTTCTTGGAGTTTTTGTGTTAACGTATCTGTCATACGCCTTGCTTCATTTTCATGTATGTATTCAATGATATCCAGCTACCTCGGATAATTGCCTTTACATTGTCCAATAAGTTTTGATACACTGTATTCTCGTTCTCATTAGTTTCTAGAAACTTACTTATATACTCTCTGATCTAGGCGTGTACCCATTCATGTCACAGGAGAACGTTGTTCATTCTCCAATTGGTTGCCCTTGCTCTTTGGGACATCCTCTTATTAATCTCCAGCTTTATGGCACAGTGATCTGAGAATTATGTCTGGATAATATCTATGTGTTTAGATTTACTGAGGCTGCACTTGTGTCCCAGCATGTGGTGTATTCTTGAAAGAGATCCATGTGTGTGTGTGTGTGTGTGTGTGTGTGTGTGTGTGTGTGTGTGTGTTTGTGTATGGACATGAGTGAAGCAGGGAATAGGGAAGGGGCTTCAGGAGTGTGTGTACGGGTGTGTGTGTGTAGGGCCAGGAGTGAAGCAGGAAATAGGGAAGGGTCATCCAAGGCATGTGTGTGTGTGTATTTTTGTAGGGGCAAGAGTGAGGCAGGGAATAGAGAAAATGCATCAGGTGTGTGTGTGTTTGTGTGTGTGTGTGTAGTGGCAGAAGGGAGGCAAGGAATAGGGAAGGGACTTCAGGAGTGTGTGTGTGTTCGTGTGTGTGTGTGTGTGTGTGTGTGTGCGTAGGGACAGGAGGGTGGCAGGGAATAGGCATTGGGCATCAGGAGTGTGTGTTTATTTTTTAGGGGCAAGAATGAGGCAGGGAATAGAGAAGATGCTTCAGGCATGCGTGCATGATTGTGTGTGTGTGTGTGTGTGTGTTTATATAGGGGCTGGAGTTAGGCAGTGATTCGAGAATGGGCTTCAGGAGTGTGGGTGTGTGTGTGCATAGGGGTGGAGTGAGGCAGTGATTAGTGAAGGGGCTTTAGGAGTGTGTGTGTGTGTGTAGGGACAGGAGTAAGGCAGGGAATAGGGAAGGGGGTTCGGTAGTGTGTGTGTGTGTGTGTGTGTGTGTGTGTGTGGGTGTAGGGGTTGGAGAGGGGCAGGGAATAGGGAATGGGCTTCAGGGGTGTGTTGTGTGTTGGTGTTTGTGTGTTTTTGTGAGTAAGGCCAGGAGTGAGGCAGGGAATAGGGAAAGAGCTTGAGGACTGTGTGTATGTGTGTGTGTGTGTGTGTAGGGGTAGGAGTGAGGCAGGAAATAGGGAAGGGGCTTCAGGAGAGGGTGAGATTGTTTGTGTGTGTGTAGGGGGGACATTAGTGAGGCAGTAAGTTGGTATTGGGGATCAGGAGTGTGTGTATTTTTGTAGGGGCACGAATTAAGCAGGGAATAGAGAATATGCTTCAGGCCCGTGTGTATGTGTGTGTGTGTGTAGTATCAGGAGTCAGGCAGGGAATAGGGAAGGGGCTTCAGGTGTGTGTGTGTGTGTGTGTGTGTGTGTGTGAGATAGAGTGAGTGTAGGGACAGGAATGTGGCAAGAAATAGGGAATGGGCATCAGGAGTGTGTGTGTATGTGTGTGTAGTGGGTGGGGGTTTTGTGGCAGGAGTTAGGCAAGGAATAGTGAAGGGGCTTCAGGAATGGGTGTGTGTCTGTGTGTTTGTGTGTGTGTGTAGGGACTGGAGTGAGGTAGGAAATTGGCATTGGGCTTCAGAAGTGTATGTGTGATTTTGTAGGGGCAAGAGTGAGGCAGGGAATAGAGAACATGCTTCAGGCGTGTGTGTGTGTGTGTTTGTGTGTAGTGGCAGTAGTGAGGTAGGGAATAGGGAAGGGGCTTCAGCAGCGTGTATGTGGGTGCAGGGGTGATGCAGGGAATAGGGAAGGGGCTTCTTGAGTCTATTGTGGGGTGTGCTGGAGTGATGCAGGGAATTGGGAATGGGTATTGTGCGTGTGTTTGTTTTTTGTGTGTGTGTTTGTGTGCGCAGGGAAAGAATGAGGAAGGGATTAGAGAAGGGACTTCAGGTGTGAGTGTGTGTGTGTGTGTGTGTGTGTAAGGACAGGAATGAGGCAGGAATAGGGAATGGGCATCAGGAGTGTGTGTGTGTATGGGTGTGTGTGTGTGCGTGTTGAGGGGCAAGAGTAAGGCAGGGAATAGGGTAGGGGCTTCAGGAGTGTGTGTGTATATTTCTGGGGCCAAGGGAGAAGCAGGGAATAGAGAAGATGCTTGGGCCTGAGTGTGTGTATTTTTGTGTGTGTGTAGAGCCATGAGTGAGGCAGCTAATAGAGAATGGACATCAGGGGTGTGTGTATGGGAGGGGGGCCTGGAGTGATGCAGCAAATAGGAAATGGGCATCAGAAGTGTGTATGTGTGTGTGTTTGTGTGTGTGTGTGTATAGAGGCAAGTGTGAGTGAGGGAATAGAGAAGACGTTACAGGTATGTGTGTGTAGTGGCAAGAGTGAGCCAGGGAATAGGGAAGGGGCATGGAGTGAGTGAGACAGAGAGAGAAGAGGGAGAGAGAGAGAGAGATCTGAAGTGAGGCAGGGAATAGGGCAGGGCCATCAGGATTGTGTGTGTGTACGTGTGTATGAAGGGACCTGAGTGAGGCAGCGAATAGGGGATGGGCATCAGGAGTGTGTGTGTGTGTGTGTGTGTGTTTAGGGACAAGAGTGAGGCAGGGAATAGGGAAGGGGTTTCGGTAGTGTGTGTGTGTGTGTGTGTGTGTGTGTAGGGGTTGGAGGGGCAGGGAATAGGGAATGGGCTTCAGGGGTGTGTGTGTGTGTGTGTTGGGTGTTTGTGTGTGTTTGTAGTGGCAAGAGTGAGGCAGGGAATAGGGAAGGTGCTTCAGGAGCGTGTATGTGTGTGTGTGTAGGGGCTGGAGAGAGGCAGGGAATAGGGAAGGGCTTCAGGAGTGTGTGTGTGTGTGTGTGTGTGTGTGTGTGTATAGGGACAGGAGTGAGGCAGGGAATAGGGAAGGGGCTTCAGGAGCGTGTGTGTGTGTGTGTGTGTGTGTGTGTGTGTAGGGGCTGGAGTGAGGCAGGGAATAGCCAAGGGGCTTCAGGAGCTTGTGTGTGGGTACAGGCGTGAGGCAGGGAATAGGGAAGGGGCTTATTGAGTCTATTGGGAGTGTGCAGGAATGAGGCAGGGGATTGTGAATGGGAATTGTGTGTGTGTTTGTGTATGTGTGTGGGAGGACAGGAGTGAGGCAGGGAATAGGGATGGGCATCAGGAGTGTGTGTGTGTTTGTGTGTGTAGGGACAGGAGTGAGGCAGGGAATAGGGAGTCAGATGCCAACCATACAGATGTAAATCGCACGAAAAGGTCTCAACCATCGGGCAGCCAGCTATCCTGAACTCACCAGGGCACAGTTCTGAAGTCAGTGATGGACCGAAGAGGGGGTGCGGGGCGATTAGATGAGAGACGGACTTCGCGAACTATGTCTCAGGGAAATAAGCCCCCGGATATCCCGCCTGTAGGACTGCACCTGGGTGAACAATGTCTCAGAAATATTTCCGCGGTTATCCGTCCCATAAGACTGCGCCTGTGTGAAGTAGGTCTCAGAGAAAAATCCGCGGTTATCCATTCTGTGCCACTGCGCCTGCGTGAACTATGTCCCAGAGAAATAGTTCCCGTAAATTCGGCCAGTAGGACTGCGCCTGCGTGAACTAGGACTGAGAAATAAGTGCGCGGTTATCCGTCCTGTACCACTGCGCCTGCGTGAACGAGCTGAGAGAAATGAGTCCCCAGATATCCGGCCTGTACGCCTACGCCTGCGTGAACTATGTCCCAGAGAAATAGTGCCCGGAATTGCGGCCCGTAGGACTGCGCCTGCGTGAACTAGGGCTGAGAAATAAGTGCGCGGTTATCCGTCCTGTGACAATGCGCCTGCGTGAAGGAGCTGAGAAATGAGTCCCCGGATATCCGGCCAGTACACCTACGCCTGCGTGGATTATGTCCCAGAGAAATAGTCCCGGGAAACGCGGCCTGTAGGACTGCGCCTGCGTGAACTAGGGCTGAGAAATAAGTGCGCGGTGATCCGCCTTGTGCCACTGCGCCTGCGTGAAAGCTCGGAGCTAGGCGTCCCCGGATATCCGGCCTGTAAACCTACGCCTGCGTCAATTATATCCCAGAGTAATAGTCCCCGGAATTGTGGCCCGTAAGACTGCGCCTGCGTGAACTAGGGCTGAGAAATAAGTGCGCGGTTATCTGCCTTGTGCAACTGCGCTTGCGTGAACGATCTCTGGGATATGTCTCCTGATATCCGGCCTGTCAACCTACGCCTGCGTGAATTATGTCCCAGAGAAATAGTCCCCGGGATTGCGGTCTGTAGGACTGCGCCTGCGTGAACTAGAGCTCAAAAGTCAGTCCGCGGTTATCCGTCTTGTGCCACTGCGCCTGTGTGATCGCGCTCAGAGAAATGAGTCACCGGTTATCCAGCTGTACACCTACGCTGACGTGAACTATTTCTCAGAAATAAGTTCGCGGTTGTCCGTCCTGTAAGATGCCGCCTGTGTGAACTGTCTCAGAGAAATAAGACCCCGGATATCAGGCCAGTGGGACAGTGCCTGCTTAAAATATCTCTCAGAGAAATGAGTCCCCGGAATTCTGGCCTGTCTTTCATAAATATCCCCAGATATGTGTATATATATGTGTGTGTGTGTGTATATAATCACACACATATGCATGTAACTATCTATTTATATTTCATATTATATCTATTTATACATCAATATTTATAAGTTTTTCTACATGTATTAATTATCTAGACATGTTTATAGATTCCCCTAGATTTCCATAATAGTCCTTAATCTATCTCCATATTTTATTATATTTATTTATTTTTGCTTCTATATTCATCTATTGATTTATAGGCCTTGTATACACTTACATATTAGCATTACTAATTGCATGTTTAGGTATATCATTGTTTATAGTTTATTCATATTCATAAATATATTTGTTTGTCTATACTTATGATTTCATTTACACAATTAGGTATACACAAGTCAGTGATTTGTTGATATGTATATCTTCAAGATTTCCCGTGTTTATTAATTTATATTTAGATATAATTTATATTTAGATATAATTTATATTTAGATCTCTATCTGAGGTCATTTAGGGAGAGACTGTCTTTCCAAATATTTATCCATGTCTTCCAAGTTTCTGAATTCATTAGAATACAGACCTTCATAGTACTTTGGGATTATGTTTTTAATCTCCTTGGGGTCTGTTGTTATTGCCCCTGATTCATCCCTCATCCTGGCTATTAATGTTTGCTCCTTTCTATCTTTGCTAAGCTTTTCCAGAGAACTCTCAATTTTGTTAATTCTTTCATAAAACAAGATTTTAGATGCATTTATTTTTTGCATTGACCTCTTGTCTTCTCCCTGGTTTACCTCTGCCCTTATTTTTATTATTTTTTTTTCTCTTGCTAATGGAGGGTTTGTTCTGCTGACTCTGTTTAGTTCTTGGAGGTTTTGTGTTAACGTATCTGTCATACGCCTTGCTTCATTTTCATGTATGTATTCAATGATATCCAGCTACCTCGGATAATTGCCTTTACAGGGTCCATTAAGTTTTGATACACTGTATTCTCGTTCTCATTAGTTTTTAGAAACTTACTTATATACTCTCTGATCTAGGCGTGTACCCATTCATGTCACAGGAGAACGTTGTTCATTCTCCAATTGGTTGCCCTTGCTCTTTGGGACATCCTCTTATTAATCTCCAGCTTTATGGCATAGTGATCTGAGAATTATGTCTGGATAATATCTATGTGTTTAGATTTACTGAGGCTGTTCTTGTGTCCCAGCATGTGGTGTATTCTTGAAAGAGATCCATGTGTGTGTGTGTGTGTGTGTGTGTGGGGGGGGGGTGTGTGCAGGGAAAGGAGTGAGGCAGAGATGAGGGTAGGGGCATCAGGAGTGATTGTGTGTGTCTGCGTGTGTGTATGTAGGGACAGGAGAGAGCCAGGCAATAGGGAATGAGCATCAGGACTGTGTGTGTATGGGTGAGTGGGGGGGGCAGGATGAGGCAAGGAATAGGGAGGGGCTTCAGAGTTGTGTGTGTGAGTGTGTGTGTAGGGACATGAGTGAAGCAGGGAATAGGGAAGGGGCTTCAGGAGTGTGTGTACGGGTGTGTGTGTGCAGGGCCAGGAGTGAAGCAGGAAATAGGGAAGGGTCATCCAAGGCATGTGTGTGTGTGTATTTTTGTAGGGGCAAGAGTGAGGCAGGGAATAGAGAAAATGCATCAGGTGTGTGTGTGTTTGTGTGTGTGTGTGTAGTGGCAGAAGGGAGGCAAGGAATAGGGAAGGGACTTCAGGAGTGTGTGTGTGTGTGTTCGTGTGTGTGTGTGTGTGTGTGTGTGCGCGTAGGGACAGGAGGGAGGCAGGGAATAGGCAGTGGGCATCAGGAGTGTGTGTTTATTTTTTAGGGGCAAGAATGAGGCAGGGAATAGAGAAGATGCTTCAGGCATGCGTGCATGATTGTGTGTGTGTGTGTGTGTTTGTATAGGGGCTGGAGTTAGGCAGTGATTCGAGAATGGGCTTCAGGATGTGGGTGTGTGTGTGCATAGGGGTGGAGTGAGGCAGTGATTAGTGAAGGGGCTTTAGGAGTGTGTGTGTGTGTGTGTGTGTAGGGACAGGAGTAAGGCAGGGAATAGGGAAGGGGGTTCGGTACTGTGTGTGTGTGTGTGTGTAGGGGTTGGAGAGGGGCAGGGAATAGGGAATGGGCTTCAGGGGTGTGTTGTGTGTTGGTGTTTGTGTGTGTTTTTGTGAGTAAGGGCAGGAGTGAGGCAGGGAATAGGGAAAGAGTTTGAGGACTCTGTGTATGTGTGTGTGTGTGTGTAGGGGAAGGAGTGAGGCAGGAAATAGGAAAGGGGCTTCAGGAGAGGGTGAGATTGTTTGTGTGTGTGTAGGGGGGACATTAGTGAGGCAGTAAGTTGGTATTGGGGATCAGGAGTGTGTGTATTTTTGTAGGGGCACGAATTAAGCAGGGAATAGAGAATATGCTTCAGGCCCGTGTGTATGTGTGTGTGTGTGTAGTGTCAGGAGTGAGGCAGGGAATAGGGAAGGGGCTTCAGGTGTGTGTGTGTGTGTGTGTGTGTGAGAGTGAGTGAGTGAGTGTAGGGACAGGAATGAGGCAAGAAATAGGGAATGGGCATCAGGAGTGTGTGTGTATGTGTGTGTAGTGGGTGGGGGTTTTGTGGCGGGAGTTAGGCAAGGAATAGTGAAGGGGCTTCAGGAATGGGTGTGTGTCTGTGTGTTTGTGTGTGTGTGTAGGGACTGGAGTGAGGTAGGAAATTGGCATTGGGCTTCAGAAGTGTATGTGTGATTTTGTAGGGGCAAGAGTGAGGCAGGGAATAGAGAACATGCTTCAGGCCTGCGTGTGTGTGTGTTTGTGTGTGTGTAGGGACTGGAGTGAGGTAGGAAATTGGCATTGGGCTTCAGAAGTGTATGTGTGATTTTGTAGGGGCAAGAGTGAGGCAGGGAATAGAGAACATGCTTCAGGCATGTGTGTGTGTGTGTTTGTGTGTAGTGGCAGTAGTGAGGTAGGGAATAGGGAAGGGGCTTTAGCAGCGTGTATGTGGGTGCAGGAGTGATGCAGGGAATAGGGAAGGGGCTTCTTGAGTCTATTGTGGGGTGTGCAGGAGTGATGCAGGGATTTGGGAATGGGTATTGTGCGTGTGTTTGTTTTTTGTGTGTGTGTTTGTGTGCGCAGGGAAAGAATGAGGAAGGGATTAGAGAAGGGACTTCAGGTGTGAGTGTGTGTGTGTGTGTGTGTGTGTGTGTGTGTGTGTGTGTGTGTAGGGACAGGAATGAGGCAGGAATAGGGAATGGGCATCAGGAGTGTGTGTGTGTATGGGTGTGTGTGCGTGCGTGTTGAGGGGCAAGAGTAAGGCAGGGAATAGGGTAGGGGCTTCAGGAGTGTGTGTGTATATTTCTGGGGCCAAGGGAGAAGCAGGGAATAGAGAAGATGCTTGGGCCTGAGTGTGTGTATTTTTGTGTGTGTGTAGTGGCATGAGTGAGGCAGCTAATAGAGAATGGACATCAGGGGTGTGTGTGTGGGAGGGGGGCCTGGAGTGATGCAGCAAATAGGAAATGGGCATCAGAAGTGTGTATGTGTGTGTGTTTGTGTGTGTGTGTGTGTTTGTGTATAGAGGCAAGTGTGAGTGAGGGAATAGAGAAGACGTTACAGGTATGTGTGTGTAGTGGCAAGAGTGAGCCAGGGAATAGGGAAGGGTCATGGAGTGAGTGAGACAGAGAGAGAAGAGGGAGAGAGTGAGAGAGAGAGAGAGAGAGAGAGAGAGAGATCTGAAGTGAGGCAGGGAATAGGGCAGGGCCATCAGGATTGTGTGTGTGTACGTGTGTATGAAGGGACCTGAGTGAGACAGCGAATAGGGGATGGGCATCAGGAGTGTGTGTGTGTGTGTGTAGGGACAAGAGTGAGGCAGGAAATAGGGAAGGGGGTTCGGTAGTGTGTGTGTGTGTGTATGTGTGTGTGTGTGTGTGTGTAGGGGTTGGAGAGGGGCAGGGAATAGGGAATGGGCTTCAGGGGTGTGTGTGTGTGTTGGGTGTTTGTGTGTGTTTGTAGTGGCAAGAGTGAGGCAGGGAATAGGGAAGGTGCTTCAGGAGCGTGTATGTGTGTGTGTGTAGGGGCTGGAGAGAGGCAGGGAATAGGGAAGGGCTTCTGGAGTGTGTGTGTTTTGTGTGTTTGTGTGTGTGTGTATAGGGACAGGAGTGAGGCAGGGAATAGGGAAGGGGCTTCAGGAGCGTGTGTGTGTGTGTGTGTGTGTGTGTAGGGGCGGGAGCGACTTAGGGAATAGCCAAGGGGCTTCAGGAGCTTGTGTGTGGGTACAGGCGTGAGGCAGGGAATAGGGAAGGGGCTTATTGAGTCTATTGGGAGTGTGCAGGAGTGAGGCAGGGGATTGTGAATGGGAATTGTGTGTGTGTTTGTGTATGTGTGTGGGAGGACAGGAGTGAGGCAGGGAATAGGGATGGGCATCAGGAGTGTGTGTGTTTGTGTGTGTAGGGACAGGAGTGAGGCAGGGAATAGGGAGTCAGATGCAACCATACAGATGTAAATCGCACGAAAAGGTATCAACCATCGGGCAGCCAGCTATCCTGAACTCACCAGGGCACAGTTCTGAAGTCAGTGATGGACCGAAGACGGGGTGCGGGGCACTTAGATGAGAGACGGACTTCGCGAACTATGGCTCAGGGAAATAAGCCCCCGGATATCCCGCCTGTAGGACTGCACCTGGGTGAACAATGTCTCAGAAATATGTCCGCGGTTATCCGTCCCATAAGACTGCGCCTGTGTGAAGTAGGTCTCAGAGAAAAATCCGCGGTTATCCATTCTGTGACACTGCGCCTGCGAGAACTATGTCCCAGAGAAATAGTTCCCGGAAATTCGACCAGTAGGACTGCGCCTGCGTGAACTAGGACTGAGAAATAAGTGCGCGGTTATCCGTCCTGTACCACTGCGCCTGCGTGAACGAGCTGAGAGAAATGAGTCCCCAGATATCCGGCCTGTACACCTACGCCTGCGTGAAGTATGTCCCAGAGAAATAGTCCCCGGAATTGCGGCCCGTAGGACTGCGCCTGCGTGAACTAGGGCTGAGAAATAAGTGCGCGGTTATCCGTCCTGTGACAATGCGCCTGCGTGAACGAACTGAGAGAAATGAGTCCCCGGATATCCGGCCAGTACACCTACGCCTGCGTGGATTATGTCCCAGAGAAATAGTCCCGGGAAACGCGGCCTGTAGGACTGCGCCTGCGTGAACTAGGGCTGAGAAATAAGTGCGCAGTTATCCGCCTTGTGCCACTGCGACTGCGTGAAAGCTCGGAGCTATGCGTCCCCGGATATCCGGCCTGTAAACCTACGCCTGCGTCAATTATATCCCAGAGTAATAGTCCCCGGAATTGCGGCCCGTAAGACTGCGCCTGCGTGAACTAGGGCTGAGAAATAAGTGCGCGGTTATCTGCCTTGTGCAACTGCGCTTGCGTGAACGATCTCTGGGATATGTCTCCTGATATCCGGCCTGTCAACCTACGCCTGCGTGAATTATGTCCCAGAGAAATAGTTCCCGGGATTGCGGTCTGTAGGACTGCGCCTGCGTGAACTAGAGCTCAAAAGTCAGTCCGCGGTTATCCGTCTTGTGCCACTGCGCCTGTGTGATCGCGCTCAGAGAAATGAGTCACCGGTTATCCAGCTGTACACCTACGCTGACGTGAACTATTTCTCAGAAATAAGTTCGCGGTTGTCCGTCCTGTAAGATGCCGCCTGTGTGAACTGTCTCAGAGAAATAAGACCCCGGATATCAGGCCAGTGGGACAGTGCCTGCTTAAAATATCTCTCAGAGAAATGAGTCCCCGGAATTCTGGCCTGTCTTTCATAAATATCCCCAGATATGTGTATATATATGTGTGTGTGTGTGTATATAATCACACACATATGCATGTAACTATCTATTTATATTTCATATTATATCTATTTATACATCAATATTTATAAGTTTTTCTACATGTATTAATTATCTAGACATGTTTATAGATTCCCCTAGATTTCCATAATAGTCCTTAATCTATCTCCATATTTTATTATATTTATTTATTTTTGCTTCTATATTCATCTATTGATTTATAGGCCTTGTATACACTTACATATTAGCATTACTAATTGCATGTTTAGGTATATCATTGTTTATAGTTTATTCATATTCATAAATTTATTTGTTTGTCTATACTTATGATTTCATTTACACAATTAGGTATACACAAGTCAGTGATTTGTTGATATGTATATCTTCAAGATTTCCCCTGTTTATTAATTTATATTTAGATATAATTTATATTTAGATATAATTTATATTTAGATCTCTATCTGAGGTCATTTAGGGAGAGACTGTCTTTCCAAATATTTATCCATGTCTTCCAAGTTTCTGAATTCATTAGAATACAGACCTTCATAGTACTTTGGGATTATGTTTGTAATCTCCTTGGGGTCTGTTGTTATTGCCCCTGATTCATCCCTCATCCTGGCTATTAATGTTTGCTCCTTTCTATCTTTGCTAAGCTTTTCCAGAGAACTCTCAATTTTGTTAATTCTTTCATAAAACAAGATTTTAGATGCATTTATTTTTTGCATTGACCTCTTGTCTTCTCCCTGGTTTACCTCTGCCCTTATTTTTATTATTTTTTTTTCTCTTGCTAATGGAGGGTTTGTTCTGCTGACTCTGTTTAGTTCTTGGAGGTTTTGTGTTAACGTATCTGTCATACGCCTTGCTTCATTTTCATGTATGTATTCAATGATATCCAGCTACCTCGGATAATTGCCTTTACAGGGTCCAATAAGTTTTGATACACTGTATTCTCGTTCTCATTAGTTTCTAGAAACTTACTTATATACTCTCTGATCTAGGCGTGTACCCATTCATGTCACAGGAGAACGTTGTTCATTCTCCAATTGGTTGCCCTTGCTCTTTGGGACATCCTCTTATTAATCTCCAGCTTTATGGCATAGTGATCTGAGAATTATGTCTGGATAATATCTATGTGTTTAGATTTACTGAGGCTGTTCTTGTGTCCCAGCATGTGGTGTATTCTTGAAAGAGATCCATGTGTGTGTGTGTGTGTGGGGGGGGGGGGGTGTGTGCAGGGAAAGGAGTGAGGCAGAGATGAGGGTAGGGGCATCAGGAGTGATTGTGTGTGTCTGCGTGTGTGTATGTAGGGACAGGAGAGAGCCAGGCAATAGGGAATGAGCATCAGGACTGTGTGTGTATGGGTGAGTGGGGGGGGCAGGATGAGGCAAGGAA
This sequence comes from Tenrec ecaudatus, assembly GCF_050624435.1. Lineage (NCBI taxonomy): Eukaryota > Metazoa > Chordata > Mammalia > Afrosoricida > Tenrecidae > Tenrec > Tenrec ecaudatus. Next base: position 73,646 of record NW_027459438.1, read on the forward strand.
TAGGGAGGGGCTTCAGAGTTGTGTGTGTGAGTGTGTTTGTAGGGACATGAGTGAAGCAGGGAATAGGGAAGGGGCTTCAGGAGTGTGTGTACGGGTGTGTGTGTGCAGGGCCAGGAGTGAAGCAGGAAATAGGGAAGGGTCATCCAAGGCATGTGTGTGTGTGTATTTTTGTAGGGGCAAGAGTGAGGCAGGGAATAGAGAAAATGCATCAGGTGTGTGTGTGTTTGTGTGTGTGTGTGTAGTGGCAGAAGGGAGGCAAGGAATAGGGAAGGGACTTCAGGAGTGTGTGTGTGTGTGTGTGTGTGTGTGTGTGTGTGTGTGCGCGTAGGGACAGGAGGGAGGCAGGGAATAGGCAGTGGGCATCAGGAGTGTGTGTTTATTTTTTAGGGGCAAGAATGAGGCAGGGAATAGAGAAGATGCTTCAGGCATGCGTGCATGATTGTGTGTGTGTGTGTGTGTTTGTATAGGGGCTGGAGTTAGGCAGTGATTCGAGAATGGGCTTCAGGATGTGGGTGTGTGTGTGCATAGGGGTGGAGTGAGGCAGTGATTAGTGAAGGGGCTTTAGGAGTGTGTGTGTGTGTGTGTGTAGGGACAGGAGTAAGGCAGGGAATAGGGAAGGGGGTTCGGTACTGTGTGTGTGTGTGTGTGTAGGGGTTGGAGAGGGGCAGGGAATAGGGAATGGGCTTCAGGGGTGTGTTGTGTGTTGGTGTTTGTGTGTGTTTTTGTGAGTAAGGGCAGGAGTGAGGCAGGGAATAGGGAAAGAGTTTGAGGACTCTGTGTATGTGTGTGTGTGTGTGTAGGGGAAGGAGTGAGGCAGGAAATAGGAAAGGGGCTTCAGGAGAGGGTGAGATTGTTTGTGTGTGTGTAGGGGGGACATTAGTGAGGCAGTAAGTTGGTATTGGGGATCAGGAGTGTGTGTATTTTTGTAGGGGCACGAATTAAGCAGGGAATAGAGAATATGCTTCAGGCCCGTGTGTATGTGTGTGTGTGTGTAGTGTCAGGAGTGAGGCAGGGAATAGGGAAGGGGCTTCAGGTGTGTGTGTGTGTGTGTGTGAGAGTGAGAGAGTGAGTGTAGGGACAGGAATGAGGCAAGAAATAGGGAATGGGCATCAGGAGTGTGTGTGTATGTGTGTGTAGTGGGTGGGGGTTTTGTGGCGGGAGTTAGGCAAGGAATAGTGAAGGGGCTTCAGGAATGGGTGTGTGTCTGTGTGTTTGTGTGTGTGTGTAGGGACTGGAGTGAGGTAGGAAATTGGCATTGGGCTTCAGAAGTGTATGTGTGATTTTGTAGGGGCAAGAGTGAGGCAGGGAATAGAGAACATGCTTCAGGCCTGCGTGTGTGTGTGTTTGTGTGTGTGTAGGGACTGGAGTGAGGTAGGAAATTGGCATTGGGCTTCAGAAGTGTATGTGTGATTTTGTAGGGGCAAGAGTGAGGCAGGGAATAGAGAACATGCTTCAGGCATGTGTGTGTGTGTGTTTGTGTGTAGTGGCAGTAGTGAGGTAGGGAATAGGGAAGGGGCTTTTTCAGCGTGTATGTGGGTGCAGGAGTGATGCAGGGAATAGGGAAGGGGCTTCTTGAGTCTATTGTGGGGTGTGCAGGAGTGATGCAGGGATTTGGGAATGGGTATTGTGCGTGTGTTTGTTTTTTGTGTGTGTGTTTGTGTGCGCAGGGAAAGAATGAGGAAGGGATTAGAGAAGGGACTTCAGGTGTGAGTGTGTGTGTGTGTGTGTGTGTGTGTGTGTGTGTGTAGGGACAGGAATGTGGCAGGAATAGGGAATGGGCATCAGGAGTGTGTGTGTGTATGGGTGTGTGTGCGTGCGTGTTGAGGGGCAAGAGTAAGGCAGGGAATAGGGTAGGGGCTTCAGGAGTGTGTGTGTATATTTCTGGGGCCAAGGGAGAAGCAGGGAATAGAGAAGATGCTTGGGCCTGAGTGTGTGTATTTTTGTGTGTGTGTAGTGGCATGAGTGAGGCAGCTAATAGAGAATGGACATCAGGGGTGTGTGTGTGGGAGGGGGGCCTGGAGTGATGCAGCAAATAGGAAATGGGCATCAGAAGTGTGTATGTGTGTGTGTTTGTGTGTGTGTGTGTGTTTGTGTATAGAGGCAAGTGTGAGTGAGGGAATAGAGAAGACGTTACAGGTATGTGTGTGTAGTGGCAAGAGTGAGCCAGGGAATAGGGAAGGGTCATGGAGTGAGTGAGACAGAGAGAGAAGAGGGAGAGAGTGAGAGAGAGAGAGAGAGAGAGAGAGAGAGAGAGAGAGAGAGAGATCTGAAGTGAGGCAGGGAATAGGGCAGGGCCATCAGGATTGTGTGTGTGTACGTGTGTATGAAGGGACCTGAGTGAGACAGCGAATAGGGGATGGGCATCAGGAGTGTGTGTGTGTGTGTGTAGGGACAAGAGTGAGGCAGGAAATAGGGAAGGGGGTTCGGTAGTGTGTGTGTGTGTGTGTATGTGTGTGTGTGTGTGTGTGTGTAGGGGTTGGAGAGGGGCAGGGAATAGGGAATGGGCTTCAGGGGTGTGTGTGTGTGTTGGGTGTTTGTGTGTGTTTGTAGTGGCAAGAGTGAGGCAGGGAATAGGGAAGGTGCTTCAGGAGCGTGTATGTGTGTGTGTGTAGGGGCTGGAGAGAGGCAGGGAATAGGGAAGGGCTTCAGGAGTGTGTGTGTTGTGTGTGTTTGTGTGTGTGTGTATAGGGACAGGAGTGAGGCAGGGAATAGGGAAGGGGCTTCAGGAGCGTGTGTGTGTGTGTGTGTGTGTGTGTGTGTGTAGGGGCGGGAGCGACTTAGGGAATAGCCAAGGGGCTTCAGGAGCTTGTGTGTGGGTACAGGCGTGAGGCAGGGAATAGGGAAGGGGCTTATTGAGTCTATTGGGAGTGTGCAGGAGTGAGGCAGGGGATTGTGAATGGGAATTGTGTGTGTGTTTGTGTATGTGTGTGGGAGGACAGGAGTGAGGCAGGGAATAGGGATGGGCATCAGGAGTGTGTGTGTTTGTGTGTGTAGGGACAGGAGTGAGGCAGGGAATAGGGAGTCAGATGCAACCATACAGATGTAAATCGCACGAAAAGGTATCAACCATCGGGCAGCCAGCTATCCTGAACTCACCAGGGCACAGTTCTGAAGTCAGTGATGGACCGAAGACGGGGTGCGGGGCACTTAGATGAGAGACGGACTTCGCGAACTATGGCTCAGGGAAATAAGCCCCCGGATATCCCGCCTGTAGGACTGCACTTGGGTGAACAATGTCTCAGAAATATGTCCGCGGTTATCCGTCCCATAAGACTGCGCCTGTGTGAAGTAGGTCTCAGAGAAAAATCCGCGGTTATCCATTCTGTGACACTGCGCCTGCGAGAACTATGTCCCAGAGAAATAGTTCCCGGAAATTCGACCAGTAGGACTGCGCCTGCGTGAACTAGGACTGAGAAATAAGTGCGCGGTTATCCGTCCTGTACCACTGCGCCTGCGTGAACGAGCTGAGAGAAATGAGTCCCCAGATATCCGGCCTGTACACCTACGCCTGCGTGAACTATGTCCCAGAGAAATAGTGCCCGGAATTGCGGCCCGTAGGACTGCGCCTGCGTGAACTAGGGCTGAGAAATAAGTGCGCGGTTATCCGTCCTGTGACAATGCGCCTGCGTGAACGAACTGAGAGAAATGAGTCCCCGGATATCCGGCCAGTACACCTACGCCTGCGTGGATTATGTCCCAGAGAAATAGTCCCGGGAAACGCGGCCTGTAGGACTGCGCCTGCGTGAACTAGGGCTGAGAAATAAGTGCGCAGTTATCCGCCTTGTGCCACTGCGACTGCGTGAAAGCTCGGAGCTATGCGTCCCCGGATATCCGGCCTGTAAACCTACGCCTGCGTCAATTATATCCCAGAGTAATAGTCCCCGGAATTGCGGCCCGTAAGACTGCGCCTGCGTGAACTAGGGCTGAGAAATAAGTGCGCGGTTATCTGCCTTGTGCAACTGCGCTTGCGTGAACGATCTCTGGGATATGTCTCCTGATATCCGGCCTGTCAACCTACGCCTGCGTGAATTATGTCCCAGAGAAATAGTCCCCGGGATTGCGGTCTGTAGGACTGCGCCTGCGTGAACTAGAGCTCAAAAGTCAGTCCGCGGTTATCCGTCTTGTGCCACTGCGCCTGTGTGATCGCGCTCAGAGAAATGAGTCACCGGTTATCCAGCTGTACACCTACGCTGACGTGAACTATTTCTCAGAAATAAGTTCGCGGTTGTCCGTCCTGTAAGATGCCGCCTGTGTGAACTGTCTCAGAGAAATAAGACCCCGGATATCAGGCCAGTGGGACAGTGCCTGCTTAAAATATCTCTCAGAGAAATGAGTCCCCGGAATTCTGGCCTGTCTTTCATAAATATCCCCAGATATGTGTATATATATGTGTGTGTGTGTGTATATAATCACACACATATGCATGTAACTATCTATTTATATTTCATATTATATCTATTTATACATCAATATTTATAAGTTTTTCTACATGTATTAATTATCTAGACATGTTTATAGATTCCCCTAGATTTCCATAATAGTCCTTAATCTATCTCCATATTTTATTATATTTACTTATTTTTGCTTCTATATTCATCTATTGATTTATAGGCCTTGTATACACTTACATATTAGCATTACTAATTGCATGTTTAGGTATATCATTGTTTATAGTTTATTCATATTCATAAATTTATTTGTTTGTCTATACTTATGATTTCATTTACACAATTAGGTATACACAAGTCAGTGATTTGTTGATATGTATATCTTCAAGATTTCCCCTGTTTATTAATTTATATTTAGATATAATTTATATTTAGATATAATTTATATTTAGATCTCTATCTGAGGTCATTTAGGGAGAGACTGTCTTTCCAAATATTTATCCATGTCTTCCAAGTTTCTGAATTCATTAGAATACAGACCTTCATAATACTTTGGGATTATGTTTTTAATCTCCTTGGGGTCTGTTGTTATTGCCCCTGATTCATTCCTCATCCTGGCTGTTAATGTTTGCTTCTTTCTATCTTTGCTAAGCTTTTCCAGAGAACTCTCAATTTTGTTAATTCTTTCATAAAACAAGATTTTAGTTGCATTTATCTTTTGCATTGACCTCTTGTCTTCCCCCTGGTTTACCTCTGCCCTTATTTTTATTATTTTTTTTCTCTTGCTAATGGAGGGGTTGTTCTGCTCACTCTGTTTAGTTCTTGGAGTTTTTGTGTTAACGTATCTGTCATACGCCTTGCTTCATTTTCATGTATGTATTCAATGATATCCAGCTACCTCGGATAATTGCCTTTACATTGTCCAATAAGTTTTGATACACTGTATTCTCGTTCTCATTAGTTTCTAGAAACTTACTTATATACTCTCTGATCTAGGCGTGTACCCATTCATGTCACAGGAGAACGTTGTTCATTCTCCAATTGGTTGCCCTTGCTCTTTGGGACATCCTCTTATTAATCTCCAGCTTTATGGCACAGTGATCTGAGAATTATGTCTGGATAATATCTATGTGTTTAGATTTACTGAGGCTGCACTTGTGTCCCAGCATGTGGTGTATTCTTGAAAGAGATCCATGTGTGTGTGTGTGTGTGTGTGTGTGTGTGTGTGTGTGTGTGTGTTTGTGTAGGGACATGAGTGAAGCAGGGAATAGGGAAGGGGCTTCAGGAGTGTGTGTACGGGTGTGTGTGTGTAGGGCCAGGAGTGAAGCAGGAAATAGGGAAGGGTCATCCAAGGCATGTGTGTGTGTGTATTTTTGTAGGGGCAAGAGTGAGGCAGGGAATAGAGAAAATGCATCAGGTGTGTGTGTGTTTGTGTGTGTGTGTGTAGTGGCAGAAGGGAGGCAAGGAATAGGGAAGGGACTTCAGGAGTGTGTGTGTGTTCGTGTGTGTGTGTGTGTGTGTGTGTGCGTAGGGACAGGAGGGTGGCAGGGAATAGGCATTGGGCATCAGGAGTGTGTGTTTATTTTTTAGGGGCAAGAATGAGGCAGGGAATAGAGAAGATGCTTCAGGCATGCGTGCATGATTGTGTGTGTGTGTGTGTGTGTGTGTGTGTGTTTATATAGGGGCTGGAGTTAGGCAGTGATTCGAGAATGGGCTTCAGGAGTGTGGGTGTGTGTGTGCATAGGGGTGGAGTGAGGCAGTGATTAGTGAAGGGGCTTTAGGAGTGTGTGTGTGTGTGTAGGGACAGGAGTAAGGCAGGGAATAGGGAAGGGGGTTCGGTAGTGTGTGTGTGTGTGTGTGTAGGGGTTGGAGAGGGGCAGGGAATAGGGAATGGGCTTCAGGGGTGTGTTGTGTGTTGGTGTTTGTGTGTTTTTGTGAGTAAGGCCAGGAGTGAGGCAGGGAATAGGGAAAGAGCTTGAGGACTGTGTGTATGTGTGTGTGTGTGTGTAGGGGTAGGAGTGAGGCAGGAAATAGGGAAGGGGCTTCAGGAGAGGGTGAGATTGTTTGTGTGTGTGTAGGGGGGACATTAGTGAGGCAGTAAGTTGGTATTGGGGATCAGGAGTGTGTGTATTTTTGTAGGGGCACGAATTAAGCAGGGAATAGAGAATATGCTTCAGGCCCGTGTGTATGTGTGTGTGTGTGTAGTATCAGGAGTCAGGCAGGGAATAGGGAAGGGGCTTCAGGTGTGTGTGTGTGTGTGTGTGTGTGTGTGTGTGTGTGTGAGATAGAGTGAGTGTAGGGACAGGAATGTGGCAAGAAATAGGGAATGGGCATCAGGAGTGTGTGTGTATGTGTGTGTAGTGGGTGGGGGTTTTGTGGCAGGAGTTAGGCAAGGAATAGTGAAGGGGCTTCAGGAATGGGTGTGTGTCTGTGTGTTTGTGTGTGTGTGTAGGGACTGGAGTGAGGTAGGAAATTGGCATTGGGCTTCAGAAGTGTATGTGTGATTTTGTAGGGGCAAGAGTGAGGCAGGGAATAGAGAACATGCTTCAGGCCTGTGTGTGTGTGTGTGTGTGTGTAGGGACTGGAGTGAGGTAGGAAATTGGCATTGGGCTTCAGAAGTGTATGTGTGATTTTGTAGGGGCAAGAGTGAGGCAGGGAATAGAGAACATGCTTCAGGCGTGTGTGTGTGTGTGTTTGTGTGTAGTGGCAGTAGTGAGGTAGGGAATAGGGAAGGGGCTTCAGCAGCGTGTATGTGGGTGCAGGGGTGATGCAGGGAATAGGGAAGGGGCTTCTTGAGTCTATTGTGGGGTGTGCTGGAGTGATGCAGGGAATTGGGAATGGGTATTGTGCGTGTGTTTGTTTTTTGTGTGTGTGTTTGTGTGCGCAGGGAAAGAATGAGGAAGGGATTAGAGAAGGGACTTCAGGTGTGAGTGTGTGTGTGTGTGTGTGTGTCAGGACAGGAATGAGGCAGGAATAGGGAATGGGCATCAGGAGTGTGTGTGTGTATGGGTGTGTGTGCGTGCGTGTTGAGGGGCAAGAGTAAGGCAGGGAATAGGGTAGGGGCTTCAGGAGTGTGTGTGTATATTTCTGGGGCCAAGGGAGAAGCAGGGAATAGAGAAGATGCTTGGGCCTGAGTGTGTGTATTTTTGTGTGTGTGTAGAGCCATGAGTGAGGCAGCTAATAGAGAATGGACATCAGGGGTGTGTGTATGGGAGGGGGTCCTGGAGTGATGCAGCAAATAGGAAATGGGCATCAGAAGTGTGTATGTGTGTGTGTTTGTGTGTGTGTGTGTGTATAGAGGCAAGTGTGAGTGAGGGAATAGAGAAGACGTTACAGGTATGTGTGTGTAGTGACAAGAGTGAGCCAGGGAATAGGGAAGGGGCATGGAGTGAGTGAGACAGAGAGAGAAGAGGGAGAGAGAGAGAGAGAGAGAGAGAGAGAGAGAGAGAGAGAGAGAGAGATCTGAAGTGAGGCAGGGAATAGGGCAGGGCCATCAGGATTGTGTGTGTGTACGTGTGTATGAAGGGACCTGAGTGAGGCAGCGAATAGGGGATGGGCATCAGGAGTGTGTGTGTGTGTGTGTGTTTAGGGACAAGAGTGAGGCAGGGAATAGGGAAGGGGGTTCGGTAGTGTGTGTGTGTGTGTATGTGTGTGTGTGTGTGTGTGTGTAGGGGTTCGAGAGGGGCAGGGAATAGGGAATGGGCTTCAGGGGTGTGTGTGTGTGTTGGGTGTTTGTGTGTGTTTGTAGTGGCAAGAGTGAGGCAGGGAATAGGGAAGGTGCTTCAGGAGCATGTATGTGTGTGTGTGTAGGGGCTGGAGAGAGGCAGGGAATAGGGAAGGGCTTCAGGAGTGTGTGTGTGTGTGTGTGTGTGTGTGTGTATAGGGACAGGAGTGAGGCAGGGAATAGGGAAGGGGCTTCAGGAGCGTGTGTGTGTGTGTGTGTGTGTGTGTGTAGGGGCTGGAGTGAGGCAGGGAATAGCCAAGGGGCTTCAGGAGCTTGTGTGTGGGTACAGGCGTGAGGCAGGGAATAGGGAAGGGGCTTATTGAGTCTATTGGGAGTGTGCAGGAATGAGGCAGGGGATTGTGAATGGGAATTGTGTGTGTGTTTGTGTATGTGTGTGGGAGGACAGGAGTGAGGCAGGGAATAGGGATGGGCATCAGGAGTGTGTGTGTGTTTGTGTGTGTAGGGACAGGAGTGAGGCAGGGAATAGGGAGTCAGATGCCAACCATACAGATGTAAATCGCACGAAAAGGTCTCAACCATCGGGCAGCCAGCTATCCTGAACTCACCAGGGCACAGTTCTGAAGTCAGTGATGGACCGAAGAGGGGGTGCGGGGCGATTAGATGAGAGACGGACTTCGCGAACTATGGCTCAGGGAAATAAGCCCCCGGATATCCCGCCTGTAGGACTGCACCTGGGTGAACAATGTCTCAGAAATATGTCCGCGGTTATCCGTCCCATAAGACTGCGCCTGTGTGAAGTAGGTCTCAGAGAAAAATCCGCGGTTATCCATTCTGTGCCACTGCGCCTGCGTGAACTATGTCCCAGAGAAATAGTTCCCGTAAATTCGGCCAGTAGGACTGCGCCTGCGTGAACTAGGACTGAGAAATAAGTGCGCGGTTATCCGTCCTGTACCACTGCGCCTGCGTGAACGAGCTGAGAGAAATGAGTCCCCAGATATCCGGCCTGTACACCTACGCCTGCGTGAACTATGTCCCAGAGAAATAGTCCCCGGAATTGCGGCCCGTAGGACTGCGCCTGCGTGAACTAGGGCTGAGAAATAAGTGCGCGGTTATCCGTCCTGTGACAATGCGCCTGCGTGAAGGAGCTGAGAAATGAGTCCCCGGATATCCGGCCAGTACACCTACGCCTGCGTGGATTATGTCCCAGAGAAATAGTCCCGGGAAACGCGGCCTGTAGGACTGCGCCTGCGTGAACTAGGGCTGAGAAATAAGTGCGCGGTGATCCGCCTTGTGCCACTGCGCCTGCGTGAAAGCTCGGAGCTAGGCGTCCCCGGATATCCGGCCTGTAAACCTACGCCTGCGTCAATTATATCCCAGAGTAATAGTCCCCGGAATTGTGGCCCGTAAGACTGCGCCTGCGTGAACTAGGGCTGAGAAATAAGTGCGCGGTTATCTGCCTTGTGCAACTGCGCTTGCGTGAACGATCTCTGGGATATGTCTCCTGATATCCGGCCTGTCAACCTACGCCTGCGTGAATTATGTCCCAGAGAAATAGTCCCCGGGATTGCGGTCTGTAGGACTGCGCCTGCGTGAACTAGAGCTCAAAAGTCAGTCCGCGGTTATCCGTCTTGTGCCACTGCGCCTGTGTGATCGCGCTCAGAGAAATGAGTCACCGGTTATCCAGCTGTACACCTACGCTGACGTGAACTATTTCTCAGAAATAAGTTCGCGGTTGTCCGTCCTGTAAGATGCCGCCTGTGTGAACTGTCTCAGAGAAATAAGACCCCGGATATCAGGCCAGTGGGACAGTGCCTGCTTAAAATATCTCTCAGAGAAATGAGTCCCCGGAATTCTGGCCTGTCTTTCATAAATATCCCCAGATATGTGTATATATATGTGTGTGTGTGTGTATATAATCACACACATATGCATGTAACTATCTATTTATATTTCATATTATATCTATTTATACATCAATATTTATAAGTTTTTCTACATGTATTAATTATCTAGACATGTTTATAGATTCCCCTAGATTTCCATAATAGTCCTTAATCTATCTCCATATTTTATTATATTTATTTATTTTTGCTTCTATATTCATCTATTGATTTATAGGCCTTGTATACACTTACATATTAGCATTACTAATTGCATGTTTAGGTATATCATTGTTTATAGTTTATTCATATTCATAAATATATTTGTTTGTCTATACTTATGATTTCATTTACACAATTAGGTATACACAAGTCAGTGATTTGTTGATATGTATATCTTCAAGATTTCCCGTGTTTATTAATTTATATTTAGATATAATTTATATTTAGATATAATTTATATTTAGATCTCTATCTGAGGTCATTTAGGGAGAGACTGTCTTTCCAAATATTTATCCATGTCTTCCAAGTTTCTGAATTCATTAGAATACAGACCTTCATAGTACTTTGGGATTATGTTTTTAATCTCCTTGGGGTCTGTTGTTATTGCCCCTGATTCATCCCTCATCCTGGCTATTAATGTTTGCTCCTTTCTATCTTTGCTAAGCTTTTCCAGAGAACTCTCAATTTTGTTAATTCTTTCATAAAACAAGATTTTAGATGCATTTATTTTTTGCATTGACCTCTTGTCTTCTCCCTGGTTTACCTCTGCCCTTATTTTTATTATTTTTTTTTCTCTTGCTAATGGAGGGTTTGTTCTGCTGACTCTGTTTAGTTCTTGGAGGTTTTGTGTTAACGTATCTGTCATACGCCTTGCTTCATTTTCATGTATGTATTCAATGATATCCAGCTACCTCGGATAATTGCCTTTACAGGGTCCATTAAGTTTTGATACACTGTATTCTCGTTCTCATTAGTTTTTAGAAACTTACTTATATACTCTCTGATCTAGGCGTGTACCCATTCATGTCACAGGAGAACGTTGTTCATTCTCCAATTGGTTGCCCTTGCTCTTTGGGACATCCTCTTATTAATCTCCAGCTTTATGGCATAGTGATCTGAGAATTATGTCTGGATAATATCTATGTGTTTAGATTTACTGAGGCTGTTCTTGTGTCCCAGCATGTGGTGTATTCTTGAAAGAGATCCATGTGTGTGTGTGTGTGGGGGGGGGGGTGTGTGCAGGGAAAGGAGTGAGGCAGAGATGAGGGTAGGGGCATCAGGAGTGATTGTGTGTGTCTGCGTGTGTGTATGTAGGGACAGGAGAGAGCCAGGCAATAGGGAATGAGCATCAGGACTGTGTGTGTATGGGTGAGTGGGGGGGGCAGGATGAGGCAAGGAATAGGGAGGGGCTTCAGAGTTGTGTGTGTGAGTGTGTGTGTAGGGACATGAGTGAAGCAGGGAATAGGGAAGGGGCTTCAGGAGTGTGTGTACGGGTGTGTGTGTGCAGGGCCAGGAGTGAAGCAGGAAATAGGGAAGGGTCATCCAAGGCATGTGTGTGTGTGTATTTTTGTAGGGGCAAGAGTGAGGCAGGGAATAGAGAAAATGCATCAGGTGTGTGTGTGTTTGTGTGTGTGTGTGTAGTGGCAGAAGGGAGGCAAGGAATAGGGAAGGGACTTCAGGAGTGTGTGTGTGTGTGTTCGTGTGTGTGTGTGTGTGTGTGTGCGCGTAGGGACAGGAGGGAGGCAGGGAATAGGCAGTGGGCATCAGGAGTGTGTGTTTATTTTTTAGGGGCAAGAATGAGGCAGGGAATAGAGAAGATGCTTCAGGCATGCGTGCATGATTGTGTGTGTGTGTGTGTGTTTGTATAGGGGCTGGAGTTAGGCAGTGATTCGAGAATGGGCTTCAGGATGTGGGTGTGTGTGTGCATAGGGGTGGAGTGAGGCAGTGATTAGTGAAGGGGCTTTAGGAGTGTGTGTGTGTGTGTGTGTAGGGACAGGAGTAAGGCAGGGAATAGGGAAGGGGGTTCGGTACTGTGTGTGTGTGTGTGTGTAGGGGTTGGAGAGGGGCAGGGAATAGGGAATGGGCTTCAGGGGTGTGTTGTGTGTTGGTGTTTGTGTGTGTTTTTGTGAGTAAGGGCAGGAGTGAGGCAGGGAATAGGGAAAGAGTTTGAGGACTCTGTGTATGTGTGTGTGTGTGTGTAGGGGAAGGAGTGAGGCAGGAAATAGGAAAGGGGCTTCAGGAGAGGGTGAGATTGTTTGTGTGTGTGTAGGGGGGACATTAGTGAGGCAGTAAGTTGGTATTGGGGATCAGGAGTGTGTGTATTTTTGTAGGGGCACGAATTAAGCAGGGAATAGAGAATATGCTTCAGGCCCGTGTGTATGTGTGTGTGTGTGTAGTGTCAGGAGTGAGGCAGGGAATAGGGAAGGGGCTTCAGGTGTGTGTGTGTGTGTGTGTGTGAGAGTGAGAGAGTGAGTGTAGGGACAGGAATGAGGCAAGAAATAGGGAATGGGCATCAGGAGTGTGTGTGTATGTGTGTGTAGTGGGTGGGGGTTTTGTGGCGGGAGTTAGGCAAGGAATAGTGAAGGGGCTTCAGGAATGGGTGTGTGTCTGTGTGTTTGTGTGTGTGTGTAGGGACTGGAGTGAGGTAGGAAATTGGCATTGGGCTTCAGAAGTGTATGTGTGATTTTGTAGGGGCAAGAGTGAGGCAGGGAATAGAGAACATGCTTCAGGCCTGCGTGTGTGTGTGTTTGTGTGTGTGTAGGGACTGGAGTGAGGTAGGAAATTGGCATTGGGCTTCAGAAGTGTATGTGTGATTTTGTAGGGGCAAGAGTGAGGCAGGGAATAGAGAACATGCTTCAGGCATGTGTGTGTGTGTGTTTGTGTGTAGTGGCAGTAGTGAGGTAGGGAATAGGGAAGGGGCTTTAGCAGCGTGTATGTGGGTGCAGGAGTGATGCAGGGAATAGGGAAGGGGCTTCTTGAGTCTATTGTGGGGTGTGCAGGAGTGATGCAGGGATTTGGGAATGGGTATTGTGCGTGTGTTTGTTTTTTGTGTGTGTGTTTGTGTGCGCAGGGAAAGAATGAGGAAGGGATTAGAGAAGGGACTTCAGGTGTGAGTGTGTGTGTGTGTGTGTGTGTGTGTGTGTGTAGGGACAGGAATGAGGCAGGAATAGGGAATGGGCATCAGGAGTGTGTGTGTGTATGGGTGTGTGTGCGTGCGTGTTGAGGGGCAAGAGTAAGGCAGGGAATAGGGTAGGGGCTTCAGGAGTGTGTGTGTATATTTCTGGGGCCAAGGGAGAAGCAGGGAATAGAGAAGATGCTTGGGCCTGAGTGTGTGTATTTTTGTGTGTGTGTAGTGGCATGAGTGAGGCAGCTAATAGAGAATGGACATCAGGGGTGTGTGTGTGGGAGGGGGGCCTGGAGTGATGCAGCAAATAGGAAATGGGCATCAGAAGTGTGTATGTGTGTGTGTTTGTGTGTGTGTGTGTGTTTGTGTATAGAGGCAAGTGTGAGTGAGGGAATAGAGAAGACGTTACAGGTATGTGTGTGTAGTGGCAAGAGTGAGCCAGGGAATAGGGAAGGGTCATGGAGTGAGTGAGACAGAGAGAGAAGAGGGAGAGAGTGAGAGAGAGAGAGAGAGAGAGAGAGAAAGAGAGAGAGAGAGAGAGATCTGAAGTGAGGCAGGGAATAGGGCAGGGCCATCAGGATTGTGTGTGTGTACGTGTGTATGAAGGGACCTGAGTGAGACAGCGAATAGGGGATGGGCATCAGGAGTGTGTGTGTGTGTGTGTGTAGGGACAAGAGTGAGGCAGGAAATAGGGAAGGGGGTTCGGTAGTGTGTGTGTGTGTATGTGTGTGTGTGTGTGTGTGTGTAGGGGTTGGAGAGGGGCAGGGAATAGGGAATGGGCTTCAGGGGTGTGTGTGTGTGTTGGGTGTTTGTGTGTGTTTGTAGTGGCAAGAGTGAGGCAGGGAATAGGGAAGGTGCTTCAGGAGCGTGTATGTGTGTGTGTGTAGGGGCTGGAGAGAGGCAGGGAATAGGGAAGGGCTTCAGGAGTGTGTGTGTTGTGTGTGTTTGTGTGTGTGTGTATAGGGACAGGAGTGAGGCAGGGAATAGGGAAGGGGCTTCAGGAGCGTGTGTGTGTGTGTGTGTGTGTGTGTGTGTGTGTGTAGGGGCGGGAGCGACTTAGGGAATAGCCAAGGGGCTTCAGGAGCTTGTGTGTGGGTACAGGCGTGAGGCAGGGAATAGGGAAGGGGCTTATTGAGTCTATTGGGAGTGTGCAGGAGTGAGGCAGGGGATTGTGAATGGGAATTGTGTGTGTGTTTGTGTATGTGTGTGGGAGGACAGGAGTGAGGCAGGGAATAGGGATGGGCATCAGGAGTGTGTGTGTTTGTGTGTGTAGGGACAGGAGTGAGGCAGGGAATAGGGAGTCAGATGCAACCATACAGATGTAAATCGCACGAAAAGGTATCAACCATCGGGCAGCCAGCTATCCTGAACTCACCAGGGCACAGTTCTGAAGTCAGTGATGGACCGAAGACGGGGTGCGGGGCACTTAGATGAGAGACGGACTTCGCGAACTATGGCTCAGGGAAATAAGCCCCCGGATATCCCGCCTGTAGGACTGCACTTGGGTGAACAATGTCTCAGAAATATGTCCGCGGTTATCCGTCCCATAAGACTGCGCCTGTGTGAAGTAGGTCTCAGAGAAAAATCCGCGGTTATCCATTCTGTGACACTGCGCCTGCGAGAACTATGTCCCAGAGAAATAGTTCCCGGAAATTCGACCAGTAGGACTGCGCCTGCGTGAACTAGGACTGAGAAATAAGTGCGCGGTTATCCGTCCTGTACCACTGCGCCTGCGTGAACGAGCTGAGAGAAATGAGTCCCCAGATATCCGGCCTGTACACCTACGCCTGCGTGAACTATGTCCCAGAGAAATAGTGCCCGGAATTGCGGCCCGTAGGACTGCGCCTGCGTGAACTAGGGCTGAGAAATAAGTGCGCGGTTATCCGTCCTGTGACAATGCGCCTGCGTGAACGAACTGAGAGAAATGAGTCCCCGGATATCCGGCCAGTACACCTACGCCTGCGTGGATTATGTCCCAGAGAAATAGTCCCGGGAAACGCGGCCTGTAGGACTGCGCCTGTGTGAACTAGGGCTGAGAAATAAGTGCGCAGTTATCCGCCTTGTGCCACTGCGACTGCGTGAAAGCTCGGAGCTATGCGTCCCCGGATATCCGGCCTGTAAACCTACGCCTGCGTCAATTATATCCCAGAGTAATAGTCCCCGGAATTGCGGCCCGTAAGACTGCGCCTGCGTGAACTAGGGCTGAGAAATAAGTGCGCGGTTATCTGCCTTGTGCAACTGCGCTTGCGTGAACGATCTCTGGGATATGTCTCCTGATATCCGGCCTGTCAACCTACGCCTGCGTGAATTATGTCCCAGAGAAATAGTCCCCGGGATTGCGGTCTGTAGGACTGCGCCTGCGTGAACTAGAGCTCAAAAGTCAGTCCGCGGTTATCCGTCTTGTGCCACTGCGCCTGTGTGATCGCGCTCAGAGAAATGAGTCACCGGTTATCCAGCTGTACACCTACGCTGACGTGAACTATTTCTCAGAAATAAGTTCGCGGTTGTCCGTCCTGTAAGATGCCGCCTGTGTGAACTGTCTCAGAGAAATAAGACCCCGGATATCAGGCCAGTGGGACAGTGCCTGCTTAAAATATCTCTCAGAGAAATGAGTCCCCGGAATTCTGGCCTGTCTTTCATAAATATCCCCAGATATGTGTATATATATGTGTGTGTGTGTGTATATAATCACACACATATGCATGTAACTATCTATTTATATTTCATATTATATCTATTTATACATCAATATTTATAAGTTTTTCTACATGTATTAATTATCTAGACATGTTTATAGATTCCCCTAGATTTCCATAATAGTCCTTAATCTATCTCCATATTTTATTATATTTACTTATTTTTGCTTCTATATTCATCTATTGATTTATAGGCCTTGTATACACTTACATATTAGCATTACTAATTGCATGTTTAGGTATATCATTGTTTATAGTTTATTCATATTCATAAATTTATTTGTTTGTCTATACTTATGATTTCATTTACACAATTAGGTATACACAAGTCAGTGATTTGTTGATATGTATATCTTCAAGATTTCCCCTGTTTATTAATTTATATTTAGATATAATTTATATTTAGATATAATTTATATTTAGATCTCTATCTGAGGTCATTTAGGGAGAGACTGTCTTTCCAAATATTTATCCATGTCTTGCAACTTTCTGAATTCATTAGAATACAGACCTTCATAATACTTTGGGATTATGTTTTTAATCTCCTTGGGGTCTGTTGTTATTGCCCCTGATTCATTCCTCATCCTGGCTGTTAATGTTTGCTTCTTTCTATCTTTGCTAAGCTTTTCCAGAGAACTCTCAATTTTGTTAATTCTTTCATAAAACAAGATTTTAGTTGCATTTATCTTTTGCATTGACCTCTTGTCTTCCCCCTGGTTTACCTCTGCCCTTATTTTTATTATTTTTTTTCTCTTGCTAATGGAGGGGTTGTTCTGCTCACTCTGTTTAGTTCTTGGAGTTTTTGTGTTAACGTATCTGTCATACGCCTTGCTTCATTTTCATGTATGTATTCAATGATATCCAGCTACCTCGGATAATTGCCTTTACATTGTCCAATAAGTTTTGATACACTGTATTCTCGTTCTCATTAGTTTCTAGAAACTTACTTATATACTCTCTGATCTAGGCGTGTACCCATTCATGTCACAGGAGAACGTTGTTCATTCTCCAATTGGTTGCCCTTGCTCTTTGGGACATCCTCTTATTAATCTCCAGCTTTATGGCACAGTGATCTGAGAATTATGTCTGGATAATATCTATGTGTTTAGATTTACTGAGGCTGCACTTGTGTCCCAGCATGTGGTGTATTCTTGAAAGAGATCCATGTGTGTGTGTGTGTGTGTGTGTGTGTGTGTGTGTGTGTTTGTGTAGGGACATGAGTGAAGCAGGGAATAGGGAAGGGGCTTCAGGAGTGTGTGTACGGGTGTGTGTGTGTAGGGCCAGGAGTGAAGCAGGAAATAGGGAAGGGTCATCCAAGGCATGTGTGTGTGTGTATTTTTGTAGGGGCAAGAGTGAGGCAGGGAATAGAGAAAATGCATCAGGTGTGTGTGTGTTTGTGTGTGTGTGTGTAGTGGCAGAAGGGAGGCAAGGAATAGGGAAGGGACTTCAGGAGTGTGTGTGTGTTCGTGTGTGTGTGTGTGTGTGTGTGTGCGTAGGGACAGGAGGGTGGCAGGGAATAGGCATTGGGCATCAGGAGTGTGTGTTTATTTTTTAGGGGCAAGAATGAGGCAGGGAATAGAGAAGATGCTTCAGGCATGCGTGCATGATTGTGTGTGTGTGTGTGTGTGTGTGTGTGTGTTTATATAGGGGCTGGAGTTAGGCAGTGATTCGAGAATGGGCTTCAGGAGTGTGGGTGTGTGTGTGCATAGGGGTGGAGTGAGGCAGTGATTAGTGAAGGGGCTTTAGGAGTGTGTGTGTGTGTGTGTAGGGACAGGAGTAAGGCAGGGAATAGGGAAGGGGGTTCGGTAGTGTGTGTGTGTGTGTGTGTGTGTAGGGGTTGGAGAGGGGCAGGGAATAGGGAATGGGCTTCAGGGGTGTGTTGTGTGTTGGTGTTTGTGTGTTTTTGTGAGTAAGGCCAGGAGTGAGGCAGGGAATAGGGAAAGAGCTTGAGGACTGTGTGTATGTGTGTGTGTGTGTGTAGGGGTAGGAGTGAGGCAGGAAATAGGGAAGGGGCTTCAGGAGAGGGTGAGATTGTTTGTGTGTGTGTAGGGGGGACATTAGTGAGGCAGTAAGTTGGTATTGGGGATCAGGAGTGTGTGTATTTTTGTAGGGGCACGAATTAAGCAGGGAATAGAGAATATGCTTCAGGCCCGTGTGTATGTGTGTGTGTGTGTAGTATCAGGAGTCAGGCAGGGAATAGGGAAGGGGCTTCAGGTGTGTGTGTGTGTGTGTGTGTGTGTGTGTGTGTGTGTGTGAGATAGAGTGAGTGTAGGGACAGGAATGTGGCAAGAAATAGGGAATGGGCATCAGGAGTGTGTGTGTATGTGTGTGTAGTGGGTGGGGGTTTTGTGGCAGGAGTTAGGCAAGGAATAGTGAAGGGGCTTCAGGAATGGGTGTGTGTCTGTGTGTTTGTGTGTGTGTGTAGGGACTGGAGTGAGGTAGGAAATTGGCATTGGGCTTCAGAAGTGTATGTGTGATTTTGTAGGGGCAAGAGTGAGGCAGGGAATAGAGAACATGCTTCAGGCCTGTGTGTGTGTGTGTGTGTGTGTAGGGACTGGAGTGAGGTAGGAAATTGGCATTGGGCTTCAGAAGTGTATGTGTGATTTTGTAGGGGCAAGAGTGAGGCAGGGAATAGAGAACATGCTTCAGGCGTGTGTGTGTGTGTGTTTGTGTGTAGTGGCAGTAGTGAGGTAGGGAATAGGGAAGGGGCTTCAGCAGCGTGTATGTGGGTGCAGGGGTGATGCAGGGAATAGGGAAGGGGCTTCTTGAGTCTATTGTGGGGTGTGCTGGAGTGATGCAGGGAATTGGGAATGGGTATTGTGCGTGTGTTTGTTTTTTGTGTGTGTGTTTGTGTGCGCAGGGAAAGAATGAGGAAGGGATTAGAGAAGGGACTTCAGGTGTGAGTGTGTGTGTGTGTGTGTGTGTCAGGACAGGAATGAGGCAGGAATAGGGAATGGGCATCAGGAGTGTGTGTGTGTATGGGTGTGTGTGCGTGCGTGTTGAGGGGCAAGAGTAAGGCAGGGAATAGGGTAGGGGCTTCAGGAGTGTGTGTGTATATTTCTGGGGCCAAGGGAGAAGCAGGGAATAGAGAAGATGCTTGGGCCTGAGTGTGTGTATTTTTGTGTGTGTGTAGAGCCATGAGTGAGGCAGCTAATAGAGAATGGACATCAGGGGTGTGTGTATGGGAGGGGGTCCTGGAGTGATGCAGCAAATAGGAAATGGGCATCAGAAGTGTGTATGTGTGTGTGTTTGTGTGTGTGTGTGTGTATAGAGGCAAGTGTGAGTGAGGGAATAGAGAAGACGTTACAGGTATGTGTGTGTAGTGACAAGAGTGAGCCAGGGAATAGGGAAGGGGCATGGAGTGAGTGAGACAGAGAGAGAAGAGGGAGAGAGAGAGAGAGAGAGAGAGAGAGAGAGAGAGAGAGAGAGAGAGAGAGATCTGAAGTGAGGCAGGGAATAGGGCAGGGCCATCAGGATTGTGTGTGTGTACGTGTGTATGAAGGGACCTGAGTGAGGCAGCGAATAGGGGATGGGCATCAGGAGTGTGTGTGTGTGTGTGTGTTTAGGGACAAGAGTGAGGCAGGGAATAGGGAAGGGGGTTCGGTAGTGTGTGTGTGTGTGTATGTGTGTGTGTGTGTGTGTGTGTGTAGGGGTTCGAGAGGGGCAGGGAATAGGGAATGGGCTTCAGGGGTGTGTGTGTGTGTTGGGTGTTTGTGTGTGTTTGTAGTGGCAAGAGTGAGGCAGGGAATAGGGAAGGTGCTTCAGGAGCGTGTATGTGTGTGTGTGTAGGGGCTGGAGAGAGGCAGGGAATAGGGAAGGGCTTCAGGAGTGTGTGTGTGTGTGTGTGTGTGTGTGTATAGGGACAGGAGTGAGGCAGGGAATAGGGAAGGGGCTTCAGGAGCGTGTGTGTGTGTGTGTGTGTGTGTGTGTGTGTGTAGGGGCTGGAGTGAGGCAGGGAATAGCCAAGGGGCTTCAGGAGCTTGTGTGTGGGTACAGGCGTGAGGCAGGGAATAGGGAAGGGGCTTATTGAGTCTATTGGGAGTGTGCAGGAATGAGGCAGGGGATTGTGAATGGGAATTGTGTGTGTGTTTGTGTATGTGTGTGGGAGGACAGGAGTGAGGCAGGGAATAGGGATGGGCATCAGGAGTGTGTGTGTGTTTGTGTGTGTAGGGACAGGAGTGAGGCAGGGAATAGGGAGTCAGATGCCAACCATACAGATGTAAATCGCACGAAAAGGTCTCAACCATCGGGCAGCCAGCTATCCTGAACTCACCAGGGCACAGTTCTGAAGTCAGTGATGGACCGAAGAGGGGGTGCGGGGCGATTAGATGAGAGACGGACTTCGCGAACTATGGCTCAGGGAAATAAGCCCCCGGATATCCCGCCTGTAGGACTGCACCTGGGTGAACAATGTCTCAGAAATATGTCCGCGGTTATCCGTCCCATAAGACTGCGCCTGTGTGAAGTAGGTCTCAGAGAAAAATCCGCGGTTATCCATTCTGTGCCACTGCGCCTGCGTGAACTATGTCCCAGAGAAATAGTTCCCGTAAATTCGGCCAGTAGGACTGCGCCTGCGTGAACTAGGACAGAAATAAGTGCGCGGTTATCCGTCCTGTACCACTGCGCCTGCGTGAACGAGCTGAGAGAAATGAGTCCCCAGATATCCGGCCTGTACACCTACGCCTGCGTGAACTATGTCCCAGAGAAATAGTCCCCGGAATTGCGGCCCGTAGGACTGCGCCTGCGTGAACTAGGGCTGAGAAATAAGTGCGCGGTTATCCGTCCTGTGACAATGCGCCTGCGTGAAGGAGCTGAGAAATGAGTCCCCGGATATCCGGCCAGTACACCTACGCCTGCGTGGATTATGTCCCAGAGAAATAGTCCCGGGAAACGCGGCCTGTAGGACTGCGCCTGCGTGAACTAGGGCTGAGAAATAAGTGCGCGGTGATCCGCCTTGTGCCACTGCGCCTGCGTGAAAGCTCGGAGCTAGGCGTCCCCGGATATCCGGCCTGTAAACCTACGCCTGCGTCAATTATATCCCAGAGTAATAGTCCCCGGAATTGTGGCCCGTAAGACTGCGCCTGCGTGAACTAGGGCTGAGAAATAAGTGCGCGGTTATCTGCCTTGTGCAACTGCGCTTGCGTGAACGATCTCTGGGATATGTCTCCTGATATCCGGCCTGTCAACCTACGCCTGCGTGAATTATGTCCCAGAGAAATAGTCCCCGGGATTGCGGTCTGTAGGACTGCGCCTGCGTGAACTAGAGCTCAAAAGTCAGTCCGCGGTTATCCGTCTTGTGCCACTGCGCCTGTGTGATCGCGCTCAGAGAAATGAGTCACCGGTTATCCAGCTGTACACCTACGCTGACGTGAACTATTTCTCAGAAATAAGTTCGCGGTTGTCCGTCCTGTAAGATGCCGCCTGTGTGAACTGTCTCAGAGAAATAAGACCCCGGATATCAGGCCAGTGGGACAGTGCCTGCTTAAAATATCTCTCAGAGAAATGAGTCCCCGGAATTCTGGCCTGTCTTTCATAAATATCCCCAGATATGTGTATATATATGTGTGTGTGTGTGTATATAATCACACACATATGCATGTAACTATCTATTTATATTTCATATTATATCTATTTATACATCAATATTTATAAGTTTTTCTACATGTATTAATTATCTAGACATGTTTATAGATTCCCCTAGATTTCCATAATAGTCCTTAATCTATCTCCATATTTTATTATATTTATTTATTTTTGCTTCTATATTCATCTATTGATTTATAGGCCTTGTATACACTTACATATTAGCATTACTAATTGCATGTTTAGGTATATCATTGTTTATAGTTTATTCATATTCATAAATATATTTGTTTGTCTATACTTATGATTTCATTTACACAATTAGGTATACACAAGTCAGTGATTTGTTGATATGTATATCTTCAAGATTTCCCGTGTTTATTAATTTATATTTAGATATAATTTATATTTAGATATAATTTATATTTAGATCTCTATCTGAGGTCATTTAGGGAGAGACTGTCTTTCCAAATATTTATCCATGTCTTCCAAGTTTCTGAATTCATTAGAATACAGACCTTCATAGTACTTTGGGATTATGTTTTTAATCTCCTTGGGGTCTGTTGTTATTGCCCCTGATTCATCCCTCATCCTGGCTATTAATGTTTGCTCCTTTCTATCTTTGCTAAGCTTTTCCAGAGAACTCTCAATTTTGTTAATTCTTTCATAAAACAAGATTTTAGATGCATTTATTTTTTGCATTGACCTCTTGTCTTCTCCCTGGTTTACCTCTGCCCTTATTTTTATTATTTTTTTTCTCTTGCTAATGGAGGGTTTGTTCTGCAGACTCTGTTTAGTTCTTGGAGGTTTTGTGTTAACGTATCTGTCATACGCCTTGCTTCATTTTCATGTATGTATTCAATGATATCCAGCTACCTCGGATAATTGCCTTTACAGGGTCCATTAAGTTTTGATACACTGTATTCTCGTTCTCATTAGTTTTTAGAAACTTACTTATATACTCTCTGATCTAGGCGTGTACCCATTCATGTCACAGGAGAACGTTGTTCATTCTCCAATTGGTTGCCCTTGCTCTTTGGGACATCCTCTTATTAATCTCCAGCTTTATGGCATAGTGATCTGAGAATTATGTCTGGATAATATCTATGTGTTTAGATTTACTGAGGCTGTTCTTGTGTCCCAGCATGTGGTGTATTCTTGAAAGAGATCCATGTGTGTGTGTGTGTGGGGGGGGGGGGTGTGTGCAGGGAAAGGAGTGAGGCAGAGATGAGGGTAGGGGCATCAGGAGTGATTGTGTGTGTCTGCGTGTGTGTATGTAGGGACAGGAGAGAGCCAGGCAATAGGGAATGAGCATCAGGACTGTGTGTGTATGGGTGAGTGGGGGGGGCAGGATGAGGCAAGGAATAGGGAGGGGCTTCAGAGTTGTGTGTGTGAGTGTGTGTGTAGGGACATGAGTGAAGCAGGGAATAGGGAAGGGGCTTCAGGAGTGTGTGTACGGGTGTGTGTGTGCAGGGCCAGGAGTGAAGCAGGAAATAGGGAAGGGTCATCCAAGGCATGTGTGTGTGTGTATTTTTGTAGGGGCAAGAGTGAGGCAGGGAATAGAGAAAATGCATCAGGTGTGTGTGTGTTTGTGTGTGTGTGTGTAGTGGCAGAAGGGAGGCAAGGAATAGGGAAGGGACTTCAGGAGTGTGTGTGTGTGTGTTCGTGTGTGTGTGTGTGTGTGTGCGCGTAGGGACAGGAGGGAGGCAGGGAATAGGCAGTGGGCATCAGGAGTGTGTGTTTATTTTTTAGGGGCAAGAATGAGGCAGGGAATAGAGAAGATGCTTCAGGCATGCGTGCATGATTGTGTGTGTGTGTGTGTGTTTGTATAGGGGCTGGAGTTAGGCAGTGATTCGAGAATGGGCTTCAGGATGTGGGTGTGTGTGTGCATAGGGGTGGAGTGAGGCAGTGATTAGTGAAGGGGCTTTAGGAGTGTGTGTGTGTGTGTGTGTAGGGACAGGAGTAAGGCAGGGAATAGGGAAGGGGGTTCGGTACTGTGTGTGTGTGTGTGTGTAGGGGTTGGAGAGGGGCAGGGAATAGGGAATGGGCTTCAGGGGTGTGTTGTGTGTTGGTGTTTGTGTGTGTTTTTGTGAGTAAGGGCAGGAGTGAGGCAGGGAATAGGGAAAGAGTTTGAGGACTCTGTGTATGTGTGTGTGTGTGTGTAGGGGAAGGAGTGAGGCAGGAAATAGGAAAGGGGCTTCAGGAGAGGGTGAGATTGTTTGTGTGTGTGTAGGGGGGACATTAGTGAGGCAGTAAGTTGGTATTGGGGATCAGGAGTGTGTGTATTTTTGTAGGGGCACGAATTAAGCAGGGAATAGAGAATATGCTTCAGGCCCGTGTGTATGTGTGTGTGTGTGTAGTGTCAGGAGTGAGGCAGGGAATAGGGAAGGGGCTTCAGGTGTGTGTGTGTGTGTGTGTGTGTGAGAGTGAGTGAGTGAGTGTAGGGACAGGAATGAGGCAAGAAATAGGGAATGGGCATCAGGAGTGTGTGTGTATGTGTGTGTAGTGGGTGGGGGTTTTGTGGCGGGAGTTAGGCAAGGAATAGTGAAGGGGCTTCAGGAATGGGTGTGTGTCTGTGTGTTTGTGTGTGTGTGTAGGGACTGGAGTGAGGTAGGAAATTGGCATTGGGCTTCAGAAGTGTATGTGTGATTTTGTAGGGGCAAGAGTGAGGCAGGGAATAGAGAACATGCTTCAGGCCTGCGTGTGTGTGTGTTTGTGTGTGTGTAGGGACTGGAGTGAGGTAGGAAATTGGCATTGGGCTTCAGAAGTGTATGTGTGATTTTGTAGGGGCAAGAGTGAGGCAGGGAATAGAGAACATGCTTCAGGCATGTGTGTGTGTGTGTTTGTGTGTAGTGGCAGTAGTGAGGTAGGGAATAGGGAAGGGGCTTTAGCAGCGTGTATGTGGGTGCAGGAGTGATGCAGGGAATAGGGAAGGGGCTTCTTGAGTCTATTGTGGGGTGTGCAGGAGTGATGCAGGGATTTGGGAATGGGTATTGTGCGTGTGTTTGTTTTTTGTGTGTGTGTTTGTGTGCGCAGGGAAAGAATGAGGAAGGGATTAGAGAAGGGACTTCAGGTGTGAGTGTGTGTGTGTGTGTGTGTGTGTGTGTGTGTGTGTAGGGACAGGAATGAGGCAGGAATAGGGAATGGGCATCAGGAGTGTGTGTGTGTATGGGTGTGTGTGCGTGCGTGTTGAGGGGCAAGAGTAAGGCAGGGAATAGGGTAGGGGCTTCAGGAGTGTGTGTGTATATTTCTGGGGCCAAGGGAGAAGCAGGGAATAGAGAAGATGCTTGGGCCTGAGTGTGTGTATTTTTGTGTGTGTGTAGTGGCATGAGTGAGGCAGCTAATAGAGAATGGACATCAGGGGTGTGTGTGTGGGAGGGGGGCCTGGAGTGATGCAGCAAATAGGAAATGGGCATCAGAAGTGTGTATGTGTGTGTGTTTGTGTGTGTGTGTGTGTTTGTGTATAGAGGCAAGTGTGAGTGAGGGAATAGAGAAGACGTTACAGGTATGTGTGTGTAGTGGCAAGAGTGAGCCAGGGAATAGGGAAGGGTCATGGAGTGAGTGAGACAGAGAGAGAAGAGGGAGAGAGTGAGAGAGAGAGAGAGAGAGAGAGAGAGAGAGAGAGAGAGAGAGAGAGATCTGAAGTGAGGCAGGGAATAGGGCAGGGCCATCAGGATTGTGTGTGTGTACGTGTGTATGAAGGGACCTGAGTGAGACAGCGAATAGGGGATGGGCATCAGGAGTGTGTGTGTGTGTGTGTAGGGACAAGAGTGAGGCAGGAAATAGGGAAGGGGGTTCGGTAGTGTGTGTGTGTGTGTATGTGTGTGTGTGTGTGTGTGTAGGGGTTGGAGAGGGGCAGGGAATAGGGAATGGGCTTCAGGGGTGTGTGTGTGTGTTGGGTGTTTGTGTGTGTTTGTAGTGGCAAGAGTGAGGCAGGGAATAGGGAAGGTGCTTCAGGAGCGTGTATGTGTGTGTGTGTAGGGGCTGGAGAGAGGCAGGGAATAGGGAAGGGCTTCTGGAGTGTGTGTGTTGTGTGTGTTTGTGTGTGTGTGTATAGGGACAGGAGTGAGGCAGGGAATAGGGAAGGGGCTTCAGGAGCGTGTGTGTGTGTGTGTGTGTGTGTGTGTAGGGGCGGGAGCGACTTAGGGAATAGCCAAGGGGCTTCAGGAGCTTGTGTGTGGGTACAGGCGTGAGGCAGGGAATAGGGAAGGGGCTTATTGAGTCTATTGGGAGTGTGCAGGAGTGAGGCAGGGGATTGTGAATGGGAATTGTGTGTGTGTTTGTGTATGTGTGTGGGAGGACAGGAGTGAGGCAGGGAATAGGGATGGGCATCAGGAGTGTGTGTGTTTGTGTGTGTAGGGACAGGAGTGAGGCAGGGAATAGGGAGTCAGATGCAACCATACAGATGTAAATCGCACGAAAAGGTATCAACCATCGGGCAGCCAGCTATCCTGAACTCACCAGGGCACAGTTCTGAAGTCAGTGATGGACCGAAGACGGGGTGCGGGGCACTTAGATGAGAGACGGACTTCGCGAACTATGGCTCAGGGAAATAAGCCCCCGGATATCCCGCCTGTAGGACTGCACCTGGGTGAACAATGTCTCAGAAATATGTCCGCGGTTATCCGTCCCATAAGACTGCGCCTGTGTGAAGTAGGTCTCAGAGAAAAATCCGCGGTTATCCATTCTGTGACACTGCGCCTGCGAGAACTATGTCCCAGAGAAATAGTTCCCGGAAATTCGACCAGTAGGACTGCGCCTGCGTGAACTAGGACTGAGAAATAAGTGCGCGGTTATCCGTCCTGTACCACTGCGCCTGCGTGAACGAGCTGAGAGAAATGAGTCCCCAGATATCCGGCCTGTACACCTACGCCTGCGTGAAGTATGTCCCAGAGAAATAGTCCCCGGAATTGCGGCCCGTAGGACTGCGCCTGCGTGAACTAGGGCTGAGAAATAAGTGCGCGGTTATCCGTCCTGTGACAATGCGCCTGCGTGAACGAACTGAGAGAAATGAGTCCCCGGATATCCGGCCAGTACACCTACGCCTGCGTGGATTATGT
The DNA here is from genome assembly GCF_050624435.1 of Tenrec ecaudatus. NCBI lineage: Eukaryota > Metazoa > Chordata > Mammalia > Afrosoricida > Tenrecidae > Tenrec > Tenrec ecaudatus. The sequence continues at coordinate 100,065 of NW_027459438.1, forward strand.
CCCAGAGAAATAGTCCCGGGAAACGCGGCCTGTAGGACTGCGCCTGCGTGAACTAGGGCTGAGAAATAAGTGCGCAGTTATCCGCCTTGTGCCACTGCGACTGCGTGAAAGCTCGGAGCTATGCGTCCCCGGATATCCGGCCTGTAAACCTACGCCTGCGTCAATTATATCCCAGAGTAATAGTCCCCGGAATTGCGGCCCGTAAGACTGCGCCTGCGTGAACTAGGGCTGAGAAATAAGTGCGCGGTTATCTGCCTTGTGCAACTGCGCTTGCGTGAACGATCTCTGGGATATGTCTCCTGATATCCGGCCTGTCAACCTACGCCTGCGTGAATTATGTCCCAGAGAAATAGTCCCCGGGATTGCGGTCTGTAGGACTGCGCCTGCGTGAACTAGAGCTCAAAAGTCAGTCCGCGGTTATCCGTCTTGTGCCACTGCGCCTGTGTGATCGCGCTCAGAGAAATGAGTCACCGGTTATCCAGCTGTACACCTACGCTGACGTGAACTATTTCTCAGAAATAAGTTCGCGGTTGTCCGTCCTGTAAGATGCCGCCTGTGTGAACTGTCTCAGAGAAATAAGACCCCGGATATCAGGCCAGTGGGACAGTGCCTGCTTAAAATATCTCTCAGAGAAATGAGTCCCCGGAATTCTGGCCTGTCTTTCATAAATATCCCCAGATATGTGTATATATATGTGTGTGTGTGTGTATATAATCACACACATATGCATGTAACTATCTATTTATATTTCATATTATATCTATTTATACATCAATATTTATAAGTTTTTCTACATGTATTAATTATCTAGACATGTTTATAGATTCCCCTAGATTTCCATAATAGTCCTTAATCTATCTCCATATTTTATTATATTTACTTATTTTTGCTTCTATATTCATCTATTGATTTATAGGCCTTGTATACACTTACATATTAGCATTACTAATTGCATGTTTAGGTATATCATTGTTTATAGTTTATTCATATTCATAAATTTATTTGTTTGTCTATACTTATGATTTCATTTACACAATTAGGTATACACAAGTCAGTGATTTGTTGATATGTATATCTTCAAGATTTCCCCTGTTTATTAATTTATATTTAGATATAATTTATATTTAGATATAATTTATATTTAGATCTCTATCTGAGGTCATTTAGGGAGAGACTGTCTTTCCAAATATTTATCCATGTCTTCCAAGTTTCTGAATTCATTAGAATACAGACCTTCATAGTACTTTGGGATTATGTTTTTAATCTCCTTGGGGTCTGTTGTTATTGCCCCTGATTCATCCCTCATCCTGGCTATTAATGTTTGCTCCTTTCTATCTTTGCTAAGCTTTTCCAGAGAACTCTCAATTTTGTTAATTCTTTCATAAAACAAGATTTTAGATGCATTTATTTTTTGCATTGACCTCTTGTCTTCTCCCTGGTTTACCTCTGCCCTTATTTTTATTATTTTTTTTTCTCTTGCTAATGGAGGGTTTGTTCTGCTGACTCTGTTTAGTTCTTGGAGGTTTTGTGTTAACGTATCTGTCATACGCCTTGCTTCATTTTCATGTATGTATTCAATGATATCCAGCTACCTCGGATAATTGCCTTTACAGGGTCCAATAAGTTTTGATACACTGTATTCTCGTTCTCATTAGTTTCTAGAAACTTACTTATATACTCTCTGATCTAGGCGTGTACCCATTCATGTCACAGGAGAACGTTGTTCATTCTCCAATTGGTTGCCCTTGCTCTTTGGGACATCCTCTTATTAATCTCCAGCTTTATGGCATAGTGATCTGAGAATTATGTCTGGATAATATCTATGTATTTAGATTTACTGAGGCTGTTCTTGTGTCCCAGCATGTGGTGTATTCTTGAAAGAGATCCATGTGTGTGTGTGTGTGTGGGGGGGGGGGTGTGTGCAGGGAAAGGAGTGAGGCAGAGATGAGGGTAGGGGCATCAGGAGTGATTGTGTGTGTCTGCGTGTGTGTATGTAGGGACAGGAGAGAGCCAGGCAATAGGGAATGAGCATCAGGACTGTGTGTGTATGGGTGAGTGGGGGGGGCAGGATGAGGCAAGGAATAGGGAGGGGCTTCAGAGTTGTGTGTGTGAGTGTGTTTGTAGGGACATGAGTGAAGCAGGGAATAGGGAAGGGGCTTCAGGAGTGTGTGTACGGGTGTGTGTGTGCAGGGCCAGGAGTGAAGCAGGAAATAGGGAAGGGTCATCCAAGGCATGTGTGTGTGTGTATTTTTGTAGGGGCAAGAGTGAGGCAGGGAATAGAGAAAATGCATCAGGTGTGTGTGTGTTTGTGTGTGTGTGTGTAGTGGCAGAAGGGAGGCAAGGAATAGGGAAGGGACTTCAGGAGTGTGTGTGTGTGTGTGTGTGTGTGTGTGTGCGCGTAGGGACAGGAGGGAGGCAGGGAATAGGCAGTGGGCATCAGGAGTGTGTGTTTATTTTTTAGGGGCAAGAATGAGGCAGGGAATAGAGAAGATGCTTCAGGCATGCGTGCATGATTGTGTGTGTGTGTGTGTGTTTGTATAGGGGCTGGAGTTAGGCAGTGATTCGAGAATGGGCTTCAGGATGTGGGTGTGTGTGTGCATAGGGGTGGAGTGAGGCAGTGATTAGTGAAGGGGCTTTAGGAGTGTGTGTGTGTGTGTGTGTAGGGACAGGAGTAAGGCAGGGAATAGGGAAGGGGGTTCGGTACTGTGTGTGTGTGTGTGTGTAGGGGTTGGAGAGGGGCAGGGAATAGGGAATGGGCTTCAGGGGTGTGTTGTGTGTTGGTGTTTGTGTGTGTTTTTGTGAGTAAGGGCAGGAGTGAGGCAGGGAATAGGGAAAGAGTTTGAGGACTCTGTGTATGTGTGTGTGTGTGTGTAGGGGAAGGAGTGAGGCAGGAAATAGGAAAGGGGCTTCAGGAGAGGGTGAGATTGTTTGTGTGTGTGTAGGGGGGACATTAGTGAGGCAGTAAGTTGGTATTGGGGATCAGGAGTGTGTGTATTTTTGTAGGGGCACGAATTAAGCAGGGAATAGAGAATATGCTTCAGGCCCGTGTGTATGTGTGTGTGTGTGTAGTGTCAGGAGTGAGGCAGGGAATAGGGAAGGGGCTTCAGGTGTGTGTGTGTGTGTGTGTGTGTGAGAGTGAGAGAGTGAGTGTAGGGACAGGAATGAGGCAAGAAATAGGGAATGGGCATCAGGAGTGTGTGTGTATGTGTGTGTAGTGGGTGGGGGTTTTGTGGCGGGAGTTAGGCAAGGAATAGTGAAGGGGCTTCAGGAATGGGTGTGTGTCTGTGTGTTTGTGTGTGTGTGTAGGGACTGGAGTGAGGTAGGAAATTGGCATTGGGCTTCAGAAGTGTATGTGTGATTTTGTAGGGGCAAGAGTGAGGCAGGGAATAGAGAACATGCTTCAGGCCTGCGTGTGTGTGTGTTTGTGTGTGTGTAGGGACTGGAGTGAGGTAGGAAATTGGCATTGGGCTTCAGAAGTGTATGTGTGATTTTGTAGGGGCAAGAGTGAGGCAGGGAATAGAGAACATGCTTCAGGCATGTGTGTGTGTGTGTTTGTGTGTAGTGGCAGTAGTGAGGTAGGGAATAGGGAAGGGGCTTTAGCAGCGTGTATGTGGGTGCAGGAGTGATGCAGGGAATAGGGAAGGGGCTTCTTGAGTCTATTGTGGGGTGTGCAGGAGTGATGCAGGGATTTGGGAATGGGTATTGTGCGTGTGTTTGTTTTTTGTGTGTGTGTTTGTGTGCGCAGGGAAAGAATGAGGAAGGGATTAGAGAAGGGACTTCAGGTGTGAGTGTGTGTGTGTGTGTGTGTGTGTGTGTGTGTAGGGACAGGAATGAGGCAGGAATAGGGAATGGGCATCAGGAGTGTGTGTGTGTATGGGTGTGTGTGCGTGCGTGTTGAGGGGCAAGAGTAAGGCAGGGAATAGGGTAGGGGCTTCAGGAGTGTGTGTGTATATTTCTGGGGCCAAGGGAGAAGCAGGGAATAGAGAAGATGCTTGGGCCTGAGTGTGTGTATTTTTGTGTGTGTGTAGTGGCATGAGTGAGGCAGCTAATAGAGAATGGACATCAGGGGTGTGTGTGTGGGAGGGGGGCCTGGAGTGATGCAGCAAATAGGAAATGGGCATCAGAAGTGTGTATGTGTGTGTGTTTGTGTGTGTGTGTGTGTTTGTGTATAGAGGCAAGTGTGAGTGAGGGAATAGAGAAGACGTTACAGGTATGTGTGTGTAGTGGCAAGAGTGAGCCAGGGAATAGGGAAGGGTCATGGAGTGAGTGAGACAGAGAGAGAAGAGGGAGAGAGTGAGAGAGAGAGAGAGAGAGAGAGAAAGAGAGAGAGAGAGAGAGATCTGAAGTGAGGCAGGGAATAGGGCAGGGCCATCAGGATTGTGTGTGTGTACGTGTGTATGAAGGGACCTGAGTGAGACAGCGAATAGGGGATGGGCATCAGGAGTGTGTGTGTGTGTGTGTAGGGACAAGAGTGAGGCAGGAAATAGGGAAGGGGGTTCGGTAGTGTGTGTGTGTGTGTATGTGTGTGTGTGTGTGTGTGTGTAGGTGTTGGAGAGGGGCAGGGAATAGGGAATGGGCTTCAGGGGTGTGTGTGTGTGTTGGGTGTTTGTGTGTGTTTGTAGTGGCAAGAGTGAGGCAGGGAATAGGGAAGGTGCTTCAGGAGCGTGTATGTGTGTGTGTGTAGGGGCTGGAGAGAGGCAGGGAATAGGGAAGGGCTTCAGGAGTGTGTGTGTTGTGTGTGTTTGTGTGTGTGTGTATAGGGACAGGAGTGAGGCAGGGAATAGGGAAGGGGCTTCAGGAGCGTGTGTGTGTGTGTGTGTGTGTGTGTGTGTGTAGGGGCGGGAGCGACTTAGGGAATAGCCAAGGGGCTTCAGGAGCTTGTGTGTGGGTACAGGCGTGAGGCAGGGAATAGGGAAGGGGCTTATTGAGTCTATTGGGAGTGTGCAGGAGTGAGGCAGGGGATTGTGAATGGGAATTGTGTGTGTGTTTGTGTATGTGTGTGGGAGGACAGGAGTGAGGCAGGGAATAGGGATGGGCATCAGGAGTGTGTGTGTTTGTGTGTGTAGGGACAGGAGTGAGGCAGGGAATAGGGAGTCAGATGCAACCATACAGATGTAAATCGCACGAAAAGGTATCAACCATCGGGCAGCCAGCTATCCTGAACTCACCAGGGCACAGTTCTGAAGTCAGTGATGGACCGAAGACGGGGTGCGGGGCACTTAGATGAGAGACGGACTTCGCGAACTATGGCTCAGGGAAATAAGCCCCCGGATATCCCGCCTGTAGGACTGCACTTGGGTGAACAATGTCTCAGAAATATGTCCGCGGTTATCCGTCCCATAAGACTGCGCCTGTGTGAAGTAGGTCTCAGAGAAAAATCCGCGGTTATCCATTCTGTGACACTGCGCCTGCGAGAACTATGTCCCAGAGAAATAGTTCCCGGAAATTCGACCAGTAGGACTGCGCCTGCGTGAACTAGGACTGAGAAATAAGTGCGCGGTTATCCGTCCTGTACCACTGCGCCTGCGTGAACGAGCTGAGAGAAATGAGTCCCCAGATATCCGGCCTGTACACCTACGCCTGCGTGAACTATGTCCCAGAGAAATAGTGCCCGGAATTGCGGCCCGTAGGACTGCGCCTGCGTGAACTAGGGCTGAGAAATAAGTGCGCGGTTATCCGTCCTGTGACAATGCGCCTGCGTGAACGAACTGAGAGAAATGAGTCCCCGGATATCCGGCCAGTACACCTACGCCTGCGTGGATTATGTCCCAGAGAAATAGTCCCGGGAAACGCGGCCTGTAGGACTGCGCCTGCGTGAACTAGGGCTGAGAAATAAGTGCGCAGTTATCCGCCTTGTGCCACTGCGACTGCGTGAAAGCTCGGAGCTATGCGTCCCCGGATATCCGGCCTGTAAACCTACGCCTGCGTCAATTATATCCCAGAGTAATAGTCCCCGGAATTGCGGCCCGTAAGACTGCGCCTGCGTGAACTAGGGCTGAGAAATAAGTGCGCGGTTATCTGCCTTGTGCAACTGCGCTTGCGTGAACGATCTCTGGGATATGTCTCCTGATATCCGGCCTGTCAACCTACGCCTGCGTGAATTATGTCCCAGAGAAATAGTCCCCGGGATTGCGGTCTGTAGGACTGCGCCTGCGTGAACTAGAGCTCAAAAGTCAGTCCGCGGTTATCCGTCTTGTGCCACTGCGCCTGTGTGATCGCGCTCAGAGAAATGAGTCACCGGTTATCCAGCTGTACACCTACGCTGACGTGAACTATTTCTCAGAAATAAGTTCGCGGTTGTCCGTCCTGTAAGATGCCGCCTGTGTGAACTGTCTCAGAGAAATAAGACCCCGGATATCAGGCCAGTGGGACAGTGCCTGCTTAAAATATCTCTCAGAGAAATGAGTCCCCGGAATTCTGGCCTGTCTTTCATAAATATCCCCAGATATGTGTATATATATGTGTGTGTGTGTGTATATAATCACACACATATGCATGTAACTATCTATTTATATTTCATATTATATCTATTTATACATCAATATTTATAAGTTTTTCTACATGTATTAATTATCTAGACATGTTTATAGATTCCCCTAGATTTCCATAATAGTCCTTAATCTATCTCCATATTTTATTATATTTACTTATTTTTGCTTCTATATTCATCTATTGATTTATAGGCCTTGTATACACTTACATATTAGCATTACTAATTGCATGTTTAGGTATATCATTGTTTATAGTTTATTCATATTCATAAATTTATGTTTGTCTATACTTATGATTTCATTTACACAATTAGGTATACACAAGTCAGTGATTTGTTGATATGTATATCTTCAAGATTTCCCCTGTTTATTAATTTATATTTAGATATAATTTATATTTAGATATAATTTATATTTAGATCTCTATCTGAGGTCATTTAGGGAGAGACTGTCTTTCCAAATATTTATCCATGTCTTGCAACTTTCTGAATTCATTAGAATACAGACCTTCATAATACTTTGGGATTATGTTTTTAATCTCCTTGGGGTCTGTTGTTATTGCCCCTGATTCATTCCTCATCCTGGCTGTTAATGTTTGCTTCTTTCTATCTTTGCTAAGCTTTTCCAGAGAACTCTCAATTTTGTTAATTCTTTCATAAAACAAGATTTTAGTTGCATTTATCTTTTGCATTGACCTCTTGTCTTCCCCCTGGTTTACCTCTGCCCTTATTTTTATTATTTTTTTTCTCTTGCTAATGGAGGGGTTGTTCTGCTCACTCTGTTTAGTTCTTGGAGTTTTTGTGTTAACGTATCTGTCATACGCCTTGCTTCATTTTCATGTATGTATTCAATGATATCCAGCTACCTCGGATAATTGCCTTTACATTGTCCAATAAGTTTTGATACACTGTATTCTCGTTCTCATTAGTTTCTAGAAACTTACTT